>NC_088925.1:27922500-28105000 GCF_038396675.1 Hydra vulgaris | reverse complement strand
GACATCGTTCATAAATCAGATAAAAACCAATTTATAAATCAGATAAACACTGTTCATGAGTCCGGCTCTACCCTTAAATTTATGAAAATCCTTTGGTAAAATCTTCTAAAGTATTTGCAAATGTTCGTATTTTGTCCGTTTAGTTTTAGTATGGCTAATATGCAATTGTGGAAGATTTTTGAAAGATTTTAGAAACACTTTTTTATTTAATCTTTGAAATAGGACGGCCCACCTATCAGGAAATCTTAGTTTATTTTTTATTATACCATGGGATTGATACATAATGTCTCTAATATCTGTCATAACTGGGTCATCAACTTAAGTCCTTGGGTGTTTATTTTTTAAAAATGACGCACTATCAATTTTTTAAAATTTTTCAAGAGTAAAATGTTCAACCAAAGAGATATAATAGCTGGAAGGAGAACGAAGCCGAAAATGATTTCAAACCCGATATAGTCTTTGTTGTATAATTATTCCAGCGGCAAGTCAAAATGGCGCTTTGGCAAAAAAATAAAAAAATTTTGAAATGTAATTTGTAAGCTTTAAAAGCTGTTTTCGAAGTGGATTAGATAGGTTTTTAACAACTAATTAATTACAACAAAAATCACGATTAAGGTGAAGTAATGGTTTTTGCACACCTCATTTATAGGTATATTAAAGTTTTAGACAATTTTTACTACCTGTTTGGACCTTATTTTTTACTTGCCTGTTTAGCTCTAGGTTTGTTACATTCTTTAAGAATGTTCTTACGGCCAGGCACTTATTAAATCCCTTCAGGTTTTTATTTTGTGTCGGGGTTATCTTGCTGGATTTAAAAGCAAATTGCTATATTCTAAATATAGAGATATAAAGTACCTTTTTGTAAAAGCAAATTGCTATATTCTAAATATAGAGATATAAAGTACCTTTTTGTAAATCCGGCAAAAATACTACTTATTAATTAATTCAAGACAATTAATTAATTTAATTCTAATCTAGAAATTTATTATTAGTCGATCAAAAGCACAACATAAAAAAAATAACAATAAACTAACTCTAAATACTGTTAACGAATTTTTTAAACTTCCATCTTTTATTTACAATGCTTCAATTGCTTATGACGTTTTGAAACAATATCATTGGATAATTTTTGTTAAAAGTGGAATGTAATTGGTTAACTTATAATAATTACGCGGTGTTTAATAGAAAATTATGTTACTACTAAGACTATTCCTTGAGAAATGACGTATTTTAACTTTGTTCTCCCTCCAGCTATTATATCTCTTTAGTTCAATAGTAGGATGTATGGAGTCCTCGGGCATTTGAGTGAGTCATTTTTCTAAAAATTTTGTATGATTGTGATGTTGTGATCCTTTAAAATAATGATAAGGCAATAACCTATTGTTCTATTTCTGTTTTGTGCATTCGCTGTAAATGATTATCTTTTCTAATTTTTGAGCTTTGAGGAATTTTTTCGTAATAATTTTTAGTAATAAATTTTAAGTGAGCAAGCTCTTCAGCATTTACTCGTCTATTGCTCTCGTTCCTTAGATAGCAATGAACATCCTTTGTCACCTGGATACAAATACAAAAATTTTGGACGATCAGTTTTGTTTTGGGTAAATACTCAAAACATTGGATTTTGAAAAAGTATATTAAAAAAAATGTTTTTAGAGTTTTTTTCATCCAATTTTATCTCAAGTTTTGCTTCAGCTGTGTTTTCTTGATGAGTTTTAAATACATCTGCCGAAGAATTACCATTTTCATACTGTGCACATACTTCGTACCTGTCTTTTTTTGGTTGAAAAATGTTTTCTTTTTCTCAAGAAAAAAGAAAACATTTTTCTCTTTTAAACTCCTTTCTGGAAGAAGGTACATTTTGGATGTAGAAGTCCTACAATAATGTGAAACCATTTTTAACAATTTCATAATGTTAATACAATTTCTATTCTGTTCGACAAATCGTTGTTCAGATCTTTAATAGATATGAAATCTAAAATTATAATATATTTGGAATCGATATAAATAAGATATTTATAGTTTGTCACATTATATTCACCAGCACTGATACCTTTAACATGTTCCAATATTTGTAAAATACGGTGTGATCCTGACATCTATAAACACAAATTATAAGTATGTACATAAAGTTATATTTTATAAAAAAATATATTTAAATTCATAAACTCATTGTTAAAATTAAATTCTTATATCCTTTAAAATAACTAGGGCAGGTATAACTTTTAAAGAATAACATGTTTTAATTTGCTTTAAACAATGTTAAACGTAATGCGTTAGTGAAGTAAAAAATTACAGAAGTGAGGGTTAAGCAATACATATTAACGCCAATAAAAGTTATCAATTAAAATAAAAATTACCAAAGTAAAATTGGTAAATACTTATGATGACATTGATTTAAAAAAATCGCAAAACCATCTACTAAAACGGTACAATTGACGATACTGTAAATGACAATATGACAATTAACAATAAATGACGCTTGAGTTTAAATGACGCTTTAAGTTAACAAAATGTTATCGTTTTACTTTTTTAGCGCAAGCAATGATTAGATTATTATAATAATAAAAGAGTTTATTTTGTGAACATAAAAACTTTAATTTCATTAACCACTCTTTGTTTTATGGATTTATTTTTACATGCGAATCTATTTTTCTTTTATATAACAATATGAAAATTCAACTTATATAACAAGTTGAATTTTCAAGGGTTCAAGGGTTTGTGATACAGCCCAAAATACCCTACCCTCGCAGTGGTCCGAATTAACTTTTTGAAAAAAAAAAAATCATGATTTTTCATAATTAAGATGAAATACTAATGAAATGCAAATAACTAGACTATTAAAACTAAGTGTCGTGTTGTGTCGTGTCGTGTAGACTTTTACGTTTGATTCAGTTTAATATTCAGTTGAATAACTAATTTTATGGCTTATTTGGCAAAAAGGTGAACGCTTTAATGTGTTAATATGTTAAAATATGTTATATTTTTCGTAAGTAAGTCTACAATTGAAGACTTATTTACAAAAAGTATAAGAACATTTTTACAGGTGGCATAAAAGTAAAACCCCAGCGACAGTAAAAAAAAAGTTTAACCTGCGAACGTGCCAATTTTGTGAAGTGCGTCTTCTTAAGGAAAACTGTTTTTTTAAATACAATACTTTAAAAAAGTAATAATGAGTGGTTTTTCCACGAGAGTTTAAAAAACATTAAGACGTTCTAAATGTAAATTTATCAATTTTTGAACAAATTATGCAGATAATTTATTAAATAGTTTTAAATAAAATAGTAATATCTAAAATATAAAACATGATAATAAAATATCAACATCATAAATAAAATATAATAAATAAAACATAACAAATAAATATACAATATAAAATATACACTACAGATACGTTCAATATAACACAATATGTAAAATATAATAAATATCATATGGTATATAAGTATACAATTATACGAGTGTATAAAATATACAGACAAGTTTAATAACCAAACATTTTATAAAACAAAATACACTGGTTATGCGAATTACCATATACGCTCAAATAAATGTTATAAATTTTTAGTTGTGTTTTTTGAAATGAAAAAAATAAAATCGGGTATTAATACCCGACCCACTGATAAACAGCAGTCCGCGCAACGGAGACTAATACCCGACCCGCTCAAAAAGTGTTAACATAATATTTAATGCTAATGCGTATTAATTCTTATTGTTGCTTAATAATTATTAATTATTTTTTCAGATCAACATTTGGATTTTCTTAAACGATGAAATATTTGAAAGGTCTTACAGGCAACCCTTAAATGCAACATTTTACATCAACTTAACTAGACCCTCTATTATCGACAAAATTTTTGCTCAAGAAAATGATGGGTGAAACAGCTTATTCACGATAAAAGGAAATTAGTTACTTTGATTTTTTTAATAATTTTAAATATATTTTTTTAATTTATAAAAAAATAGTAAACATATATATGCCTTCTTCGTTAATCTTGCTACTTTCTATTATTAGGGAAGACTGTGACTAGTTAGTAGCAGGAACAATTCAGTGAAGTGCGTTTAATTTCAAAGCCCTCCACTAGAAAGTCACCTAAAATGTTTAGAACCTTTCTTAATAATTGTTTTATCGTTCACGAGATTTATGCATGAAAGGAAAAGTTTATTAAGATTTATACGTACAAGAATGCATGCAAAAAGAAGTTTATCAATTAATGTGTTTTGAAGACATAAATGAACTTTTTTCGCTTTTTGTAAGAAAAAATAGCTATTTTTTCTTACAATAGTAAACTTCTACTATAGTAGACGTCGTAAAAATAAAAAAAAATCTTAAAAAGACTCTAGTCACAAATGATTTACTCTTTTTGTGCGTTTTTTTTTACTAATTACTATTTTTTAGTATTTAGTTGGTGAAAAGACTTTAGGAGCTAATAAAAGCCGTTCAAAAAGAGCTTAGATTACACTTTTTTTAAATTTCACTTTTTTTGAGTCATTTTATTTAGTGTAGTGTTTCATGTATTTCCTATTGAAAGGATAAATTGTCATATACCACTAGTCAGTTTTTAAGGGAAAAAGAAAACTAAAGTAAAATGGCACTTGCCCTGGATTTATGCCCCATTCTCGTAAAAAAAAACTGTCCGACTACTTTATTAGTTACGAAAATAGAGAACTGCGAGCCAAAAAAGCTTGTCAAAAATACTTATAAATATAGAAAATATAAATTAATATTATATATATTATGTATCTGATATAATTATAAAAAGCCAAAGTCGCTGAAAAAGCTCATCAAAACCACAAACAGAATGATGTGGCACTAAGACATAAGGAAGCATTTCGCATATTACTTTTCATTCTCATTGTTTTATTTGTACGGAAATATTTTGACTCATTTCATGTTAAATATGTGACTGCTATAATAATGATGCATCAACTTATTCTTTAGATAAAAAAATCAATCTGGAAATCATGCACACATTATACAAACAAAATTATCCAAATCATCTTGTTAAATATAAATTTTATTTAAAATATTTCCAGGAAATTTGGGCTTATTGTTTAGTAGAAAGCAAACTGATGTCTGTAGACTGTGTGAAAAGTTAAACATTAAACTCCACACATAATGACAATACAAAAAGAGTCAATCAAGTAGATATTGAAATTCACAAAAGACAAGAAAACTAAGTGCGAAAATGTTTCAAATGCAGATTGCATTGCATTAAAATGTGGATTGAATTTTATATTAAAATTTTACACTTCTACATATGCTGTCCAGGAGATTTTTTATTTACGTTAGTTTTGGCTAAGTGAGTTTTGATTGATCTTAAAATAGTAAATTAAGAAGTATTTTAATCTTATTGTGAAGTTGTCGAGATTCAAATGAAGAATGTATTTTTGTGCTAGATTACATTATTGTATTGACTATAATGCCAAAAAAAGGGCTTATTTTCGGATGGTTATCCAAATCAGAAACATGGTTCGAATTTTTTTATCACTGGTAGCTGAACTAGGTAGCAACATATAAAAGAGGTTAAATATTAAATACTCAGAAAAAGTCACCTATTTCTACCAAACGATAAAATATTTTAAACAACGATAAAATAAATTTGATTTTGCCACACACATATTTGAGGCAAACGATAACTTTAAAATAAGATAAAATGAAGATATTATTGACGTAAAAAAATAGTACTTTACTTAATGGTGTTTCTTGCGCCCATTTATTAAATGCTTCTTGTATATTAATTCTTGTATATTAATTTATTTTTGCTCCATTTAGATGAAGAGTAACCCGAATGGTTGTGTGTTTAGTAACAAAGTGTGAATCAATCTATTTATTCACATTTTGTCACTAAACACACCTGGTTTAGTAACAAAACGTGAATCCATAGATTGCTTAGTCAGTAATAATTTCTCGCAGTTACAAAAAAATGGTGTCAGGCTGCCCTTGAAGTAATATTTATGTAGATGCTGGCAACGCCAATCTATAAAAAGTAGTACCAAGTTAAAAAATAACTAAAAAATACATTCAAAATTCAATAGCAGAGTATTAAAACTTCCATACTGAGTTTTTTGCATGGATAACAAATTCGACAAAAAATTAACACCAAGAATTAAAAGACGGTTAACTGACAATTTTTCTAATAATCTTAGAAAATGTATGTACAAAAAAGAATTCATTTTAAAAAGACATTAGTCTAGAACTTTTTATTAAAAATGTTTATTATTATTTATAATTTTTTTTTGAACTTAGTGAGTTATTTTACTTATTGGTGACTATTATACTCATCACACTGAATAGTTTGACTCTAGCACCACTGACCCTGCTGACACTAAAGCTCATAACTTCTGTATTTCTGAATCACTTACTCAAATAAATAACTTAGTGCCTTGTTTTCCAGACAACCCAAATCACTTACTTTCATTCCTTGATTTGTGTCTTGTCTCTGACCCCAGCTTGTGCTCAGCTTCTCCTTGTTTTCCTTTATGTGGTTCCGACCATGCAAATTATCTCTATAAATATTTTATTTCTTGCTTCTTTTGTAGAATCTACCTATCATCGTACTATTTACTACTACCTTAAAGCTAACTTGTTTCCTTTTGTAATTTTCTTTGTGACGGTCATTGAGCAGATGTCTTTTGTCTCACCGATGATAAATGCGCCTCCTATGTATCCTCTTGGATCCAGGCAGGTATGGAAGATTTTATTCCTTCTTGTCAAATTTAAGTCAAACTCTGTTCTAATCCATGGTTTTCATCTTCTTGTGCAGTTGCTATATTTAATTGTATTCATTTTTTTCATCTTTTTCCAAAAAAAAAACTCTCTTCAGAACAAACTCTTTTTTTATTATTGCAAGAAATCAATTTAAAAAAGGTGCTGTCTGATGTAAAACTTGAATTGAAGACTTCATTTTATACTCCCGTCTTGAAAAAAAGTCTTTTCTTTTTGATCGCTTAGAACAGGCAGCTAATCTTAAATCTGATCTCACTTCTGTAACAGCGTAGAGCTTGCAGTGGATTGTGAAACTTTAACAAAACTCAGTTACATACTGCAAACATTTATTGCAATATTGTCAACACTTCTATATTAATTAATGGCAACTCTCGCATTGAGTCCTCTTCTTTACGTCTTCGTTACTCTTCTTAATTATTATCTAATGACATTTCATGGGAGCCATATTTACTATCTATTACAAGTTTAGCATCTGCTAAATTTCTAATGGATAGTAAATACGGATTCTAATGAAGTTGCTTCTCCGTATCATCCTTGCCATTATCTTACTCTTGGTTCCTTTCTTTTTTTTTAAATTGAAAAATTTTTAAAAACCTTTAAAAATCTCTAATGGAATACTGTAAGGAAAACATTTACCGTATATGGACGGATTCTTCTAATCATATTTATTCTCTTCTCAATAAGGTTCAAAAACGCATTGTAAACGTAGTTGGATCTGCTTTATCAGCCAAGCTTGAGCATCTCTCTTACTTTTTCGTAAGGTTGAATCTCATTCTCTTTTCTACAAATATTATCAATAATTGCTTTAAACACCTTATCATCACTAGTTCCCTCAACTAAAACTCATTCTTGTCTGACTATTCATTCAGCAAAGTTGCATCCTTTTACTTTATGTTTCCCATCATGCTCTAAAAACTTTTATCTACTTTTTTTCCTTGCTTTTCAATGCTTTAGAACTCATGTTTTGCTGAATCATACCTTTAACTTTTCAAACTTTCTGTCAACCGTTTCCTTGCTCTTTAACTCTATTCTTTGTATTCTGTTAACTCCATTGTTGGAAGTGAATTAGTAAAAAAAAAACATTTTGTAAGATATACATTTTTTCAAATAAAAAGTTCACAAAAAATATATATATATTTTTATCTACTTCTATATTTAAGCACCATAACTTTTTTTACAGAAAAGAAAATATTTTTGTTGATTCTGAAAATTTTTCAGGATCAACAAAAAAAAAAAAAAGGAAAAAAAGACTTGTATCCTTTTCGAAATGATGGCCTCAAATGGCAAAACTTTGACGAGGCTAGTTTGCTCATCGTATTTATTATAAAATGTTTTTAATGAATTTCAGTGTTTTTTTGTGTTTTAATTTGTAAAAACACGGAAAAAGTTTGTTTTTTACAAATATTAAACACTTCCTTATAACAAACTTTTGGTACCTATTAAAAATATGCAAAACGATTTTTTCTTATTATATGAAATATTAATTTAGGCCAAAGTTAAATTAAAACAAATTAAAACTTAATAAATAAAATTTTACATAAGTAAATCATTATAAAAATGAAATAGTTAGTTTTGTTACATATATAGTTTGCCGTTTTAGAATAGTTACAATAACAAGATGTATATATAAATATTTACAAGACCGGTTATCGGGAAGACGATAGCAGTCTCATCACTGCTGTCACTCTCAATAACAATAAGATTTTTATTTAAATTTTAATCTAAGTTAGCTAATAAATGTACTAGCTTTAATGTCTTAATTTAGGTCAGTATTCAATGATTTAGGTCTTCAATTTGTAATAGAAAAATTAGTGACTGTATATGTTTAAAATTTGTTTTAGATTAAATAAAGTTTTTAGAATCTAAATTTAAAATCTGATAGAATAAGTTTGATTAATTTTTTAAAAAAAGTTATTAAATATTGCCATTCTCCCTTAAAATATAAACTCTATTAAAAACATATTAGGCACTAGGAACTTCGTTGGTAATCTCATACCCATGAACTCATACCCAGCAAGCCATGACACTCCGGTCCCTCGCCGTTTTTGTCTGGGCTACCTAGCCTGGGTTCAGCGAGGTTTTAGCGTCGGTTTCAGTATGGGTCTCGTGTAGATATCCCGAACCACCGCACAGTGACCCAGATTAACCTAAAAATGGCAAAATTCCGAAAAAAAAGTGGAAGTTTTATAATTTTTAGACTTAAAAGTAAACTACTTTTTGGTCTAAAATCAACTTTAAATAGTTTCACAGATATTATTATTGTGTAATTTGAAAGGGATATATGTGTAAAAAGTTGAATTTATCACCATAAAATTATGAAAATTTAAGGTATGGTTATTTTGTAAGCAACCTTATTTTCCACCTCCATACAAAACTTTATTATTATTTTTGTTAAAGCAATGAGTGCATAGATATTTAAAATTTATTTACTTTTTTTTTTTAGATTTAAAAAACAAGTTTTTTTTAATTTTTCTTTTAAAAATTAAAATTTTAGTACACAAGTTTAAACATAAGTGCCAGCTAAAAAAAAGTTCCACGTTGTTCCACGTTCAATTTTAGTGAAACAAAACCACTAAACTATAGCCAAATAAACTCTGCAATATTTGCTGCAACCTCCTGCTCCTTAAAGAGAAATTTTAGATTGATTCATAGTTTTGTCAAATGCAACACCCGCCCCTCTCTTTCCGATTTAAAAACAGTTTTCGGACGCGTGTGTAATTAATTATATACAATCTAGTATTTGAAAATTTAAGAAGTCTAATCATAATATTATTTGGAAAGAAAAAATTAAGCTTTAAAAGTGAAATGAAAATGTTGGATTTATTTTAAAAAATTCGCGAATCTGAAACAAATTACGAAGCACTTCCTGAAATACTCATTGAATTTATCAAAAAATCCGAAATAATTCCTAAAGATAAACTTGGTGAACTAAATAGAATTGTACAGATTTTTATTTTGAAAGTGAAAAATAAGCTTAAAAAATATTGTAGAAACTATGAAAAGTTTTTAAAGTACGAAAATAATTGGCTTGGAAAAAATCTCATTGATTATAGTGTGTCTTCTACTAGAATTATGGAACTTTAATTTTACATGATTTTTTTTGAGTTAAAATTTTATTTATTATGAATTTATTGTTGTTAAAAATTTGCTTGTTTTTTGGACATCAAGTATATATCGAAGGAATGCTGGTTCATTTTTCTAATATATTCTCTCACCTTTAATAACATTTTTTCTTACTACCTGCCAAATTTCATTGAAAAAAAAGCATACTCAGACACTTTAAAAATCTACTCCAATTACGTAAAAATTTGTTGTTGTTTGGACATTTTTCTAATATATTCTCTCACCATTAATAACCTTTTTTCTTACTATCTGCCTAATTTCATTGAAAAAAAAGCATACTCAGACACTTTAAAACTCTACTCCAATTAGGTAAAATTTTGTTGTTGTTTGGACATCAAGTATATATCGAAGGAATGCTGGTTCATTTTTCTAATATATTCTCTCACCTTTAAAACCCTTTTTTCTTAATACCTGCCAAATTTTATTGAAAAAAAAAGAATACACAGACACTTTAAAACTCTACTCAAATTAGGTAAAATTTTGTTGTTGTTTGGACATCAAGTATATATCGAAGGAATGCTGGTTCATTTTTCTAATATATTCTCTCACCTTTAATATATTCTTTAATAAATAATATATTCTCTCACCTTTAATATATTCTTTAATAAATAATATATTCTCTCATCTTTAATAACCTTTTTTCTTACTACCTGCCAAATTGTATTGAAAAAAAGTATACAGACACTTAAAAACTCTACTCCAATTAGGTAAAATTTTGTTGTTGTTTGGACATCAAGTATGTATCGAAGGAATGCTGGTTCATTTTTCTAATATATTCTCTCACCTTTAATAACCTTTTTTCTTACTACCTGCCAAATTTCATTGAAAAAAAAGCATACTCAGACACTTTAACATTATTCTCTAATTAGATAACTTTTTAAGCTTCAATAACGCATACTTGCAGTGAGGAGGATTTTAATGTCATTACATTTACCATTATTTAAATATATTATATTTTATTTATAAAAATTAAACTTTTTTCTGCTATCATGGGGCCAAAAACAAAGTTTGGGTTTTATAGTGAATGCAAAAAGTATTTAACTGCTAATTTTGAATTGTCGCAAATAGGCATTGAGTCTAATACAGAGTGTAATACAGTTTGTAAAAATGGACATATTCTTTTATTATTTACTAAAATTGGTGATTCGTTTCTCAAAACATCTCAACAAGTCACTAGACATTTTAAGATAGAAACATGTAAAAATCAGGTTCAATGATTTATTTATGAGAAGTCTCATAAATAAATCATTGAAATGGTCTAGAAATTATAGCAGGGCTGAGGACAGTAAGCGTTTTTATGAATTTTGCAATAAACCTTTTTTAAGCCATATATCAAGTTTGTCTAATATTGTATTATCATCAGGCTTCTCAGATGTTTCATATACCAATATGAATGTTTTATCTTCTTTAAATAGTTGAACATCAACATCTGCAGGTTATAGAAAATGAGACTTAACTAAACATATATTTAGAGAGAAATTAAGCCTTATAAAAAAAAAAGCTAACTCTTACAAATAATGTTGGAACAAGTTAGCACTTTTAAAAGCTGAATTAAACAGCATACCAAACCAATTACGTGTTCTAAGACAAAATGTTAAACAAAAAGTAAAAATAATTAAAGCTTTAAGGGCAGAAATACCAGATCTGAAAAAACACACACAAAAAAATAAAATTACAGTGAGCAGATTCGTCACTTTAAAGCTGAAAAAAAAGCTTTGAAAAATAAATGAAAAGCATAAGTTAAGGCAACTCAAAACTAAGCATAATGCTGCTGTTTTTTACAAGTAACAGGGTAATTGCTAGTTTGGAGAATGATTTGCTCCAGATTAAGGAAGAAAGAAATGTAATTATGCCAGAAGATGAAAAACAATTTTTTTTACAAATAAGATTAATAATTTATAATATGCTGTTGTGTAATATAACCAACAAGTAACATTCCATATCTTATGAGCAAAATAGGGTATTATATGGGTGTTACTTTTAATAATATTCCTCATCGAAGTACTGTTGAGCAAAGAGCTCGTGAACATGGCAGTATTCCAGATTTGCAAGCAGCAGAGTGGGCTATGCATAATAATAATCCTACTCTTGGGTTTGATGCTACAACACAAGAAAGTGTCCACATTAATAGCATTAACTTAACATCATAAGATAAATGTCTTGTGGTTGCTCTAGATCAGTTACCAGGAGGAACAGCATTTGATTATGAAAGTCATATATGCGCTTCAATTGATTATATGGCATTTGTTTATTCAGATTTTTACCAAAGTAGCTTTGATGAATGTCATAACTCGATTATTGAAAATATATCTAACACAATGTCAGACAGTCAACCATCTTACTATAAGCAAAGTTTGTGCAACCTGGGGCAAGAATTTGAATGAGCTGAACTGCCATTTGCACCCTCTTGACACAATTGCAGTTTCATATCGTTTGAGTGTGCAGTTTCATGTCGCTTGGATGTAATAAAACATTTTGTAATAAAACTGCAATAAAAGAAATGTGCACACTTGCATTGTTTGGAAAACTCCCTAACGAGCTTTGAATGGAAAAGTTTTATGTTTTAGGTGAGGATGCAACTTTTGATCATGTTTCTGGTAGTCAGTTAGTGAAAAAAAGTTTTGCTAATAATTACAAATAGTAAATCTAATACAGCTGCTCAGTTTTGCAGAAGAACAGATTTTTTTGGGAATACTCTTGCCCCTAACATTTTAAAATCAATATATGCTCCATTGCTAACCACTAACACTCGTATAAGCTTCATTGATAATCAGCTTAAAAAAATGACTTCTGCTTGTCTTGATGCTGTGCAAGTTGTCTTGAAGCGACAATATAAAAGGTATTTCTCACTTTCTATTACAATAAAGACACTCTAGACACTAAAGGAGGTAAGAGGCGCAAAAGGGAGGAACTTGGTAGATATATCTTAATGATGTTGTAAATTTGCTTTTTTAAATGGTTTTTTACTAAATGAACACTATTTTTTATAATTTTTATTAAACTTATTTCACATTAAAAATTTTAAAAATAAAATTTACCAGCTTCATCCACGTCATCACTGCCATCTTGCACTCAGAGTGAAAACCAAGACCTCATTGGTAAGATTTTTACTGTGTTTTAATTTATGTTTTTAGTTTTAATTTTTCAAACACTCATTTAATATTTTTGTTTTAAATATAGACTTGTCTAGGAGTGATTTCTTGGTTTAGCCCCAAAGCCACCCTGGGCCTAAATCAAAAAGGGTCTTTTGCATATGGGCCTGATGATGGAAGAGATTTTTGAAGAGGAGATTTTTGTATATTAATTTTTGTATATAGTTGAGTTTGATTTTTTTTATGAAAAATTTGTGTTTTATATAAATACTATTTATTATTACAAAAAAATAATATTTAAGTTTTAACCCACCCTACCCAAAGTGTGAGAGGTGTTGAGCTTCTGAATAATACCCTCTTGCACCTTTTCACGCATTTATCCTTAAAACCTTTCTTTCTTTTGATACTAAATTGCATGCATTTTATATGAAGATACATAGTAATAATCTTGATATTGGATCAGAGGGTGCGCCCGAAGCCAAAAGGACTTTTAGCTTATCAACCTAAAGTATCCAAATCATATTTGATGGTACCCTGTTATAATATTAAAAAATACAAATAAAAATTATGAATTTCAATTAAATAATAATATTTTCTTTTAAAAAATCTACATTTTTCAATACAATAAAAAGTTTTGTAGACGCCCCTCTAGCGCTCTTTGTACACCCTTTGCATATATATATTGCCCTTTGTTAGACCTATCTTTTGATACCAAGTTGTATGTATTTCGATAAGAATTGACCAAGTTATGACGTTTTAAGTTAAAAAAACCTCAAATTTGATCACAGTTTCTTCAAGAAGTCCATATATCAAAAATTCGGTACTCAAAATGCCATAACTTTTTGTAGAATTGTTCAATTTTCATAATTTTTTCACCTTTAAAATACTGAATTAAAAACCTTTCGAATGATATATAACAATCTAGTGTTTGATTAATTTAAAAATTTCATGTCACGTACCTACAAAGATTGCAGATTTAGCTAATATTTTGAAAAGAACTTCTAAATGTGTTGATGTAGCTTAGATGATAAGAATTATTGATTCCTTGACTCCAACAACTATGAAACTAGAGGAGGCTCTTGCTCTGAAAACGCAAACTGACTTAAGTGATTTACAATACCAAATGTTGAGAAATTCAGCTCTTTCTCATAATGTAAAAATATATCCTAGTCTTAATAAGCTTGGGGAAGAAAAACTGAAATGTTATCCTGAAGGTATTCAATTTAATGAAATGTCAGCAAAATGCTCATTACAAAGTATGCTAAATCATACAGTTACTAGGATTAGAGATATGATTGATTTAAAGGAAAATTGTAAAGTTGAGATGAATGGAATTTTGTATGTGAAAATTGGGTTTGATGGAGCTTTAAGTCAAAGTATTTACAAACAAAAATTTAATAGTCTTAATTTTACTGAAGAATCAAAGCAAGAAGATAGCCTGTTTAGCACAGCTATTGTACCTCTTCTGTTTAAAGTTGAAAACATTGACTTTTGGAAAAAATTCTAAAAGTTCTAGCTGCCATTTTTGTAGACCTTCTTCACCTGCAATATGAAAAAGAGACATCAGAGTTGTGCAAAGAAGAAGAAGCTGATCTTCAAACTCAAATAAATCAGTTAAAACCCTTCTCAACAGATTTGAATATTGCTGGTGCAGTAATAACTGTTAAGGTTACTTTTAAAATTGATATGACCATGTTTGATGGAAAAGTAATAAATTCATTGACTGACACAAAGTCAACTGAGTCTTGTAATGTGTGTGGTTGTAAGCCCAAAGAGATGAATAATATAGATTTAGTTAAAAAAAAAGCCTGTTTTTTTACTAAAAATATTAATTACAAATTTTAAAGTCCTCTAACACGTGTTTTGACGCGTACATGTGCATTATACGAGTAATTAGTGCATATAAAAAAAAATTTAAGTTGCTAATTTGAATTCCTTGACCCCAAAAACCTCTATTTTGATGCATAGTATGAGCTAAATGTAAATGTTGTTAATAGTTAGGTAGTTTTTGCTGCTTTTAACTTAATCTGGGTCACTGCGCATCGTGAGCATGAATTCCAACGCAAACATTATTTAATTAAATTTACTTATATTAGCGACTTGAACATTTTAGGGTTTTAATTTATAGATTTATCTATTTTATATACATATTGTTTATTTATACATTGTATTTATTTATATGAAATGTTTATATAAACGTTTATATGTTTTGTATGAAATTTTTATACAATTTTAAAAACATTTAAATTTTATTTATGCTATTTCGTATAAGTTATACTATAATGAAATAGTTCTTTATACAAAATAGTTTAAACTATTTTGTATAACCCATGTACTTGTTATAATGATCATTGTATATATATATCATTGTATATGTTAATTATAATATTTTATTTATTAAGCAAAAATTCGTGTTTCATCAGGTAATCTGTTGATTGTTTCATTAGATATATCTGATGAATCATGCAACAGATTACTTGATGATAATTATGATGATGATGAAAATTATGGTTAGCTGAAACATTTATAACTCTTGCACGTCTTAGCTAACCATAATTTTTTATTTGTATTATCTTTACATATTTATTATTTAAGAAATAGCTTTTATCAGAAAATATTAAATACAATTAAAAATTATAATGACAACATTTAACGTTAATTTCAAGATGTGTTCCGATAGAACAAAAAGAAGAAGAATTCATTCAAGAGTTATTTCAAAAAAAAAAAATATGAAAGTATTTCCATGCTAGACAATCCTGCTATTACTTCAAGGACTTTGGATGATGTAAGCTTTAGTAATTTAAAAAAAGGTTTTGATCAGAATGTAAATGGACACAAAAATCGAAATGAACATTTAACTACTTTTGATAGATCACAAACCAAGTATTCAGAGATGCTCTTTGATAGTATTGAAAATAAATCAAGTGTTGATTTTGATTATAGTAGATGTGATTTGGAAGCTGATGAAGTTAACAGCACCTTAAGTGACGATATTGATGATAATAATAAAAATGATGACTGTACATTAGGAAATATGTTGCAGGATTGGGCAATAACCTATCGTGTATCTCATTCAGCTTTAGGAGGTTTATTATGTATATTGAGTCCATTACACTCTGAGCTTCCTACTGTTTCAAGAACTCTTTTAAATACTTGTCGGAATATTGATATCAAGCATGATGTAGGTAGAGAATATTATTATTTTGGGGTGCAGTATTGGATACAAAATATTTTTAAATTTAATCTTCCCAATTCTCAAATTTACAAACAACAGCGAGAGAGTTTTTACGATAGCCACGATCTCTTTCAGAATATAAAAAATGGAAAGCGACTGAATTAAGACAATTTTTATTGTACACTGGGCCTGTTGTCTTAAAAAATGTTCTAAAAGACACAGTTTATTCAAATATCCTTGATTTGTCTGTTGCCATACGAATATTGCTCAGCCCAAATTTATTGTCAAAAAATCTTGACTATGCCGAACAACTATTAAAATACTTTGTGGTCACATTTTCAAAGTTATATGGTAAAAATCAACTTGTATAAAACATCTATTCTTTAATACATTTACCAAGTGATGCTAAACGCTATGGTGTTCTTGATAACGTGTCAGCGTTTAGATTTGAAAGTTTCCTAGGAAGATTAAAAAAATTAGTTCGCAAGCCTCAAAATCCAACTGGTCAAGTGGTACGCCGAATTATTGAAGGGCACTGCAACATCAATCAAGACACTTCCAATAAAAAAGAACCAATCTTGAAGAAAATTCATTTAGATGGTCCTATGCCTGTTGAAACTTATATCCAATTCAAACATTACCATGGACCTGATTATTTTGTTTCCATATCAATTGGAGATAATTGTTTCAAGGTTGAAAATAAGATAGGAATTGTAAAAATATTCTGCATAATTCCACCTTTGCTGACCCTAATGAAGCTTTAGCTGTGTTTGAAGAGTTTGAAGATATGTAACTATTTTTTTCAGATCCAGTTAGTTTCATTTCGCTTTCAATATACTTTGTTACCAAACTTACTGGCATAAGACAAACCTTTCCTATTGCTAGTCTCATGACCAAGTATATTCTACTTCCTTTTAAACAAGGATTTGTTGCTTTACCTCAAATGCATTTTTCATAATTTTTAATAAAATTGTTTTTTTCATATTAATATAGTTTACAGTGTGAATGTTTAATATACGATTTGTTATTCCATAAATAAATAAATATACAAAAGTTTCTATTTTGGAAAAAATTATTTTAGATTATTTTCATTTGATTTTAAAAAATTAAAGAAAGAGTAAGTTATAAGCTTTATGATTACATGACTTATTATTGTTTATTTAATTTCTGCAGTACTTTTTACAATGATAAATTTTCAAAAATGTATGCCATTCTCGAATATATTGAGACTCAAGAGATTGACTTTCTGCCGATCAAGTGGATGTTTGATAAACTCAACTGGGTTGTTAATAATTTAATCAAAAATAAAATTGTATTAAATTTTTACTATCCACCAGTAAAATCAGCAAACAAAGTGTTGAATGCCAAAAAAACATTCAGCAATCCAGAAGAACACTGGCTTTTATACAAAGTACAAATTCTGGGAACTGCAAGTAAGTATTGTTAAATGTTTAGAGATTCTTAGTGTTTCTCTTTTAATAGGAAATTTAAAGGTCTTTCAGGGACTATCAATTAGTCATATAAAAAATGCTTTAGTAATGGTAGAAAGAAGATCTCTTCTTTCTCCTATTTCCAAAATATATTGTCTGTGCAAATTTTCAACAGCCAAAAATATACATAGACTTGCAGCAAGTTAAAACTAAAATTGTTCAGAGCATAATATTTAACTAATGTTGTTTATATTATTTTTCTGAATATTCAAATCAATGTACACAAAATATAAGTAAGACACTCTTAAAAGTGCAAAAGAAAAAACAAAGCTGGCTGAAGAGACATCCAATGTTGATTATGATACAGATGATTCTGGTGATTGTAGAGATATGGAAACATGGAAAATTAGGAAAATTTAGCATATGCTTATTTCAAATTTAATTTTAACTTTTAGAAATATACTTGGTGGTTTTCAGATTTACAGATTATTTTCAGACTTTTATTTTTTATTTTTGTATATTGGTTGTTTTAATAATTAAACCAATTAATTAATTTATTTATTTTTATTTGTTTTATAATTATAATTTAAAATATTAATTGTTTTATAGAAAAAGAAAACATTCTTTCACCTATGAAAGTGAAGTGGCTGATGATAAAGTTGAAGACTTTTTTCAAGAAAGCTAAATAAAAGATAAAGTTCTATTTTGATAATGTATATTATGAAAAAAATTATAAATAAAATAGTATTATGATTTTCTTATTTTTTTTTATATTTTCAGATTTTTATAGAAGAGAGATGTGAATATTGTCTTTAATAGATAGGGTATGTGGAATAGTTAGGGGTGTCATTAAATTTGAAAAACTAATAGTGAGGTGGATTTAATAGAGGATTGGTAAAGTTTATTGGGAAATTTAATTCCCATAGGCTGTTAAAATTTATATTTGAATTAAGGAAATATAAAATGGTTTAATTTTGAGTGTGGATAGACCTGCGAGTAATAGTTTAAAAGTTTAATATAGCCTATAACATTTACACTCAATTTATTTTCTAATTGTTATTTCAGAAATACCTGTGGTATTACAAAACTAACACCACCTGAACACTTGAGGGCAATGCAATCATGCTCACATATGTCTTAGGTTAAAATTAAGGAAAATGCATCTAAATACCTAAATAATGCACAATCCAATCCATCTGATGGCCAGCCTAGTGTATTACAACCTGATGTGTTGTCCAGTCAATCAAAAACTATTGTAGAAACACCAGCTCATGTATTAAGTTCGATCAACTCATGTAAGCTTGTTTTTAAAAGTTGCGCATTTCTTTAATTAATAATTTTTTATAAGTTCATTAAAATTAGTTTATCAAACCTATGACTGTATGATAATTTTTATTTAACATTTTATTTACAATTGACAATTTAAAAAAATATATATGATTTAGCTGTTCTTTTGGAGAGGTTGATAACAACCCTTGAAGAGATAAAAGAAAATCAAAAGACTCATTCTGTAATGTTGCAATCCATTATGCGACAAATAAATACACCTCAGGTGGAAAAAGATAATGAATTGCCTATAAGCATTCACCTTCAAATTTCCAGTATCAAAGATATGGATGATTTGGAGGAGCAGATAAAAGATCGATCAATCAAGAGAACATTGGTGATTAATAAAGATTTTTTTTTTATGTATCTTAGAAAAAGTTTTTTTTTAATTTATTGGTTTATTTTAATCTATGTTTGCCCCCAATCCTTATGAGACCTGCCTTGCCTTTTTTTTTTAAGACCTCCTTACCTTTATTATATCTTGTCCAAAAAAAATTTGTACAATGTTAGACAAGCAATACAAGTGGTCATAAAAGTAATAATTCTCCTAATTTAATTCCATTTATTATTTATTTTTTTTTACTAAAAAAATCAAATTTGTTACTTTTTTAAGACTTGTATTGTGTCTAATATTGGTGGAAGCTCATTGGATGATGCCATCAAAAAAAAATGAAATTTGTTCTGTCTAATAATCTTGCAAGATTGTGCAATTTCTCTGGACAGTCTGGAAAAGTATGTTTTTCAAAACTGGAAATATTTGAAGTAGTCTGCGGTAAGTTTTGCTTTTCACATAATGAATTCTATATTATTTTAAATATAATTTAATATATTCAAATTAATATGTAAGCATGAAAATAATATATTTGCTTATAATTAATGTTATGTATGTATATATATATATATATATATATATATATATATATATATATATATATATATATATATATATATATATATATATATATATATATATATATATATATATATATATATATATATATATATATATATATATATTCATTGACATGCTTAAATCCTGATATGTTGACATTACAATTACACGTTTACAATTAGACATTTAGTCATAGGCTACTTAATATATGGCATTACAATAAATTACTATTTTTTACTTTAAACCTATTGGTTTAAATGTTAGTAAATTTTTTTAAAAAGGATTTAAAACCTTTAAGTTATATTTACTAACATTTATTATTATTATCGTTTGTGTTTAGGTGCAGTTAAAAGAAATGCATTGACTGCTAATGCAACCCAAAAGGAGATAGAGGTTGAGTTGCATAAATGGTTTGCCAACGCCCAAGATCAAGGTCAAGACAGCCAGAAAAAAAAAATCTTCATCAGATAATGCTGATTTGTTGTTATCAGAAATATAGTTAAACTTAAAAAATATTCCTCTATTAAATAAAATATATAAGACTTACTATCGTTCTAGGAGATTTGAGGATTGCCGTACGGTGATACTCGTGCGTGTGGTCAGGCAAGTCATAATCTGATCAGTATAGACAACTAAGCTTAAAAACAGTTTTATTACCATATCCCGCGATCAACCCTTCTAAAAACGTGCCCATGCGGTTCCCGTGCGGGACCCTTCCAAAAACGTTCCCATGCGGTTCCCGTGCGGGCCCCATGGACAAAACCTTGTGGGTCCCAACTGGGTTTCCCGTACGGGTCCCATACTTTAAACAACGCGGGCCCGGTGTTTTTTGGCTGGCTGGGTATTACCCTAATCAACCCCATATTATTTATCTAACCTCATATTACCCCAATCACTTTAAAATAATAAATTTTTAAATCTTTATTTAAAAGTTTAAAGTAAGAAAATTTAATGCAGTTTAAAATAAAAATAGTAAAGAGTTTCTTATGGGAAAATGGAAAAAAAAGGAGATGACAAAAAAATTAAAAATTAACAGATAGATTTCTTTTATTATTCGAATATATTTAAGAATATTTCTTCTGAATAAATGTACCACTATTTAAGATATATTTGCATGGATAGACAGATCACTTGTTACACAATCAGCCATCACGTGATGTACACTATTTTATGGCAAAATGTTTACATAATTAGTTATCGCATGATTTGCACTAAAATATATAAAATTATAATTTTCAATTTTTATACAACAATTTCCTGAAAAAAATTAAACATATATGTGTTTACAGCATAACACGGCTGAGATTTTGCACTTATATTCATTGTAATGTAACAGATTATAAAACTTAATTTAAAGGATAAATTAACTATAATATTTACGGAATATTTCTCCAGCTGCATATACTTTTAAATATTTCTGCTTTATCACCTAAATCATTTCATTTGTATAGCTTTACTTTTGAATAAACAAAAATATTACGCGTTTAATTATATAACGCATACAATTTTTTGTAAAATAAATCTTGCAATCTTTGCAGTTTTAGAAAAACTTGCTTTTTCAAAATGACGTTTTTAATGCTAACTCTATTGGGCTTTTTGACTCTATGTGATGCATTAGATGATCCTGTGGTATATTTAAAATGTTTTACTTCTTACAATCATTTTAAAGAATTATTAAACCTCTCCTCGATTTCATTTTTGTTTTTTTTTAGGATTTTTTAAAACGTTATGGATATTTGCAAACAGGTTATAGCAACCCTAATTCTCTATCTGAAGCAATAAAAAAAATGCAAAAGTTTGCAAACTTACCAGAAACCGGTGTTCTTGATAAACCAACTTTAAATTTAATGTCTACTCCTCGTTGTGGAATTTCCGATCACGACCATTCCGGATACTCTTCATCTAAATGGAGCAAAAACAAATTAACATACAAAATAATTAATCACACCCCAGATTTAGGTCTTGCGGAAACTGCAAGAATTATACAAGAAGCATTTAATAAATGGGCGCAAGTAACACCATTAACCTTTACACGAGCTCAAGGGACTACAGATTTAGTGATTGAGTAAATTTTAATTATATTTATTTTGAAAAATATCTATATATTTATTATGTGATATATTACATATTTTTTATTTACATTTTTTGTATTTATATTATTATGCATTATATGTTATATTAAAACCAATCGAGTAATAAGAAATACAACTATAATAGTTATATTATAAAAACGATAATTAAAAAAATGAAAAAAAAAATATTTTAATATTGTTTAAAATTGTTCTTTTTAAAAAGAATCATACTTGTATAATTTAAAAAACTTGAAAAGGAGTTTACTATTTATAATTTTAATTTTAAAAATGATTTAAAATAAAACTTGTATATGTTTATACACTTTTATAGTTTTGCAAATCTTCGTCATTCTTCGTGTTCTTGGGATTTTGATGGACCTGGGGGTGTTTTAGCGCATGCTTTTTACCCTCCAGACGGCCGAGCTCATTTTGATGATGACGAGCACTTTACAGACAAAAAACCAACTGGAACAAATCTGCTTTGGGTAGCTGCTCATGAATTTGGTCACGCAATCGGCCTAACTCATTCTTCTGTACAAGGCTCTCTCATGTTTCCATACTATCAAGGATACCAGGATCCATTTGTGCTACATGAAAACGATATTTCACGTATTCAGCAATTGTACGGCGGTAAGTTTAATACACACAAATATGTACGCATATATATGTATATATATATATATATATATATATATATATATATATATATATATATATATATATATATATATATACATATATATATATATATATATATATATATATATATATATATATATATATATATATATATATATATATATATATATATATATATATATATATATATATTGGCGTAATAAACAATTTACATTTTATTTTTCCTGAAAAATATTTTTTGTGTGTGTGTTTTTAGGTCGTGGTGGAGCGACAGTACCACCACCAAAAACCACTCTTTCACCAGGTACTTAATATATAATTTTGAATTTGATAATGAAATAAAAACATCTTTGTGTTTTCCATACAAACATTACGTATATTTTATTTGTATTTTTTTTAATTTAGTATGTACAAACTTCTACGGAGACGAGTATTGTAAAGGCATTGCGTACGGTTGTGCATACGATCATTGGAAAGATTTTATGAGCACTAACTGCTACAAGACATGTTTTTGTAAAAATTTGAAAAAACTTAAAGTTATATAAAAATCATATTTAAGTCTAAGGGATAAAAAAAATCTAATTCTTGCGAAACTTCAATGTTATACGCAAAAGAAAGTTGTAATAATAATAATAAATAAATAAATAAAAACAAATACATTATGTATAAACATAAAATGATGATCATTTCGTTTTTCAGAGTACCTTTTTTTTGCTCTGATATTTTATCCTCTATTTTTTATTGGAAAGTTATAAAACTGGTACAGATTTATCATTTGTAAGTGTTAATATTCATTGCAATAGGAATAAAACATTTTTAATGGTCTAAGTGGGCAACATATTTTAACTTTTTTGGAGTTATTTTATATATTCTGAACGGCTAAAGTTTTACTACTTCTTTAAAAGAATATTTTTTTAATGAGTAAATACATGGTAAACAAAACTATTGCTCAGGGCTTTACTAAGTGTAGGTTGTAGTATGTAGGCGCATAAAAGCATTATTAACAAATGATATAACAAATTTTTTTGAAAAGGTTTTTTAGTAAATAAATGCTAAATAATTTTCTTCAAAAAAAATAATTTTTTTTTTTCTATAATTAAATTGTACTAATTTGAACTAAATTATTAAACATTTGAAATCATTCTGCAACCATTCTGTTTCGATTATCATATAAGTTTTTTACAGCGTCAGAGAAAAAGCGCTCACTAGCGCCACTGCAGATGTACATAAAGTCATTGTTCAAATAAAATACAATATTGGAAACGCACATTAATTTTTCGATTCCAAAAAGTAGAAAACATTTCGTTTATACACTGAAAAAATGTTATGTTTACTAATTTCTTTTTTAAATCTAAACTTACATTTTTGTCACTTTCATATTTTTCATTTCATTTTGTCATATCATTTGTTCATATCATTTTTGTCATGTTCAAATCATTTTGTTCATGTTCATATCATTTTGTTCATGTTCATACCCTTTTGTTCATGTTCAAATCATTTTGTGACTTTCATATTTTTCATATTATTTTTCAAATGGTCTTTTTCATCATTGGATGATGAAGAATATTATTTCAAAACTTCAATTTTTTTGATTTTTTTTAATTGGAAAGAATTCACAAATTTATTTGGCCAGTAACTGTATTTTCATCTCTCCGTTAAGCTTAACGAAGCGTTAGTCAAAAATTTCTTTTAAATTACATTAATAAAAAATTTATTTTAAATTATAATTTTTTAAACATAAATGTTTTATTTTGGTATAAGTTTTATTTTAACGAATTTATAAAAATTTTCGTCATTTCTTTACTTAGAAATATTGTAATGAAATTTCAGACAAAAGCTCCGTAAAGCTTAACGGAGAGATGAGAATACGGGCCCAGATAAAAATCCAAGAAAAATTTCTTTAATTATGAAATAAGGTTTTAATCATGAAAGCTTTTTAATTTATTTATTTTTTCTCATTTTTTAAGGAATTTAAAAATGCGAGAGAAAAAAAACCTTTTCATTTAAAAGCACACAATTAAAAGTAATTATTCCCTTATTTAAACGGAAAAAAAAGTAATTACTCCCTTAATTATAATTTTTGTAAGTCTGTAAAGATTCTAAGAAATTCAATTAAACCATGGGGTATCAACGGGGTATCATGGGGTATCATGGGGTATTGTTTTTGTTTTTGTAAATATCTCATTATTCGACTACCCCCCCCCCCTCCTTCCTCCTTCCTCCTTCCTCTTTCCTCCTTCCTCCTATTTTTATTTAATATCTTTAAATACCTAGTTATTAATTACTTAACATAAATAAATAAAATAAAAAAACTCTAATTTCTAAAAGTAAGCTTTCAAAAATTGTATAACTGTTTATCTAATATACAGCGGAAAATCATTACTTTGAAAGTCTCAGTTAATAGAAATTCTTTAAAATTTGTTACTTTGAGAAGTGGAGCAAATTCCAAACATTTGTATGTTTATGTCAAAGAATGATGCATTGCAAAAAATTCCAATGATTGGAGCCTGAAAACAAATAAGCCACAAAAATGCATAATCCTTCCAACAAGTTGATAAAATATTTTTTGTACTATTTTCAACTTGACTTTTATTCACCGATAAATTTTAAGTTTCATAGTAATATCTGACAGCGTTCAAAAATTATGACCATATAAAATTTCCACTTCCCTCCGTTTGAGGGGGTTACGAATGTTATATGGTTATAATTTTTGAATGCTGAGAGATAATACTATGAAATTTAAAATTCATTGATGAATAAAAAGTGCTATTTAAAAAAGATTTTAATAAGACTTAAATGATTAAAACTGTACTTTATGCAACTACTTCAGTTTTTTAAAAACTGAAGTAGTTGCATAAAGTACATTTAGGCCAGTTTTTCTAAGAAATTCAATTATACCATGGGTCAATCTCAAACTATGTTAAGTAAACCATCAAATATTTTTCTTATTTTTATTATTCTTATATTTCTCATAGTATTTTATACGTAAAATAATTAAAGAACACGTTGAATAAGTAATATTAGATAGTAAAAAGCTTACTTGATTAAGGCTAGCTCATTTTCCTTTTAAGTTTTCAACTTTATCTTTTCACAACTTTATTGTTTTACATCAGTTTCACACTGAACAAATTTAATTTCATAATTTAATTTTGTATCTTTGTGATCCTTTGAACGAAAATTATCTTTAACGTTTAAAGTTTAAGCATTTTTTCTGTGTGCCAACGATTTGCCAGATCTTGAATCAAATAAAGAATGCGTTTTTATATGACTTTCTTCAATTAAATTGTTGAATTAAGAAGAGTGATTAAAAGATGTAACAATTTTTCTGCTATTGGATTATTTTTTAGCAATGAAAACGAACTTAGATGAACAAAAATCTTTTTGCTTTCGGTAACTAAATCTATGACATTTTTAAACAGTAATTACAAAACTTGTTCATTCATCATGTTGGTTGAATCTTTAAACAATTGCGCACATTACTGTCGTTGTCTAGTACGTCACTCATTATTATATCACCCACTCTAAATTTGTCAAAGATTTTTAGTAAAGCATTTTTTAAATTATTTACGTCATGGCGGCCATGAAAGTGATTTAAATGTTTAGCTACCATTACTAAATAAAGGTTTTTATTTATCTAAAGTCTTTCATTTGTTCAACATTTTCTATAAATTCAAGCATTGGAGAGCAGGTTTAATTGGAAAAAAAGCGCTCTCGTTGAACATAACTAATAATTTAATTTAGAAACAAAATTTAACTAGTTTTATGTAAACATGGGTCCAAACTTTGCCAGTAAAACTAGACCCAGCCCTGTACATTTTTGAACTATTTATCGAAATCGGATAAAAAGTTTGTGTTTAAACCATTATTTGTAGAGAACTTAATTGCTTGATAAATTTAAAAATAAAAAAAAGAACAGGCTATGATTTTATTTCAGCTACCATTATAAGCTATTTGCATTTTTGAAAGTAAAAAATCCTTATTATAGCTGATATGAATTTCAAATGAATGATAAATAAAACACAAATAGTTTATTTACATAAAAATTTAAAATTTAAAATTTTACAACATCATTAAAAATCATTGCAATATTTAGTTAAGCACCAACTTAGACGTCTTCCATATTTAAAATTGTTGGGTAATGCGTGGTCGTATGTTGTACAGCGCGTGTACAATCACCTCCCATTATTGTATTTTTTGCCGCAGTAACAATTTTTTCTAAACACTGCATTCGTTGTTCCATAATCATAGCACGAAACACAGGTGGAATGCGAATAACATTTCTAACGTTTGTCTTTATTTTGGACCGGATAGCTTCCACTGGGTTTAGCATTGGGCTGTAGAGTCCTAATCGTAACAACTGAGCCGGTGAATTTTTAAACACCCTTTCCCAACGATCGTGACATGGAGCATTGTCTGTTACGACGACCAAATCCTCTAAACGATTCCCGAATATAACCCACTGGTTAAACAAAGCCAACATCCACTCGTTACAAAAATCTGCTTTAAATGATTCTCTGCAATGACAACATTTGTTGTCACTATAGCTGCAACCAAATGTATGTTTGCAACTTTTGAAGAAGTTATTTTCTATAAAAAAGATTAAATTTTGTTTCATCCAACCAAACTACCTGATAACCATTTGTGATATGTTTATTAATGTTCCTAACATATTCAGCTCTTTCTTGTTTGTTTTCATTACTACTCATTGTTGTAGGCTCCTTGTGCATTTTTTAAAATGAAAATAGTCTGCCTTCGAGGTAATTGGCAATTGTGGTTGTGCTGACGCTAATATTAAATTGTCTTAATATCATTGTTTTAATGGCCACAAATGTCAACTGACAGTCACTTTCAATCCATGTTAGTGTTTCTTCGATTTGATCATCGGTTAATTTTTTTGGTTTAAAACCACCTCTTCCAATAAAATTTAAATTTCCGCTGCGGACCCAATTGTGTGATGTCTTAAATTTGAGACCTAAAGTTTGCGCCAGGGTCACCCAACCGTCGTTTCGCTCAGCACATTCAATTACTCTTCTTCAATCATTCGATGAAGATAAAACATGTTTTCTTTCAACTTGTTCAGTTGTATGTATTTCATGTCTACAAATTGGACAAGGCGGTTCTGGTTATTCCAGAAGTGGTTGTAAACAAATTTGGTGAAATATATGCTTGCACGGATTCAATTTAATAACAGACATTCTATTCATAGTGTATTGACAAATAACACAACGATCTTTCTATTCCATTATTTTATTACTGTATTGCTGGTGCATACAAATGCTAATTTGATATTACTAACTTATTAAAATGCATATCCAAGAAGATCTTTTAACATGACCTTTAAACTTACATTGAATTCGCAATTACAAATAATGTATTCTCATTTACATATTACGATTTCTTAATTACATGTTGGGTTTCTCAATTACATTTTAAAATTTCTTAATTACATGTTGTGTTTCTTAATTACATATTGCGACTTCTAAATTACATGTTGTGTTTCTCAATTAGATCTTAATTTTCTTAATTACAACTTTCAAGTTCTCAATTACATCTTGAAAAGTTGTAGAACTAATATCAAATTGGCTCAATGTCAACAGTCTATCTTTTAAATACTGATAACACTAAGTTTTCCTCATTCCTAATATTTCATATATACTTTTATACTTTTTATGATAGTTCAAACAAATCTAAACTCAAATTTTTCTGTAAACAACAAAACAGAAAACTTAAAAACCATACAGTTTATCATGCAACATCAGATAAAGAAACTTCCAAGTTTTTTTAATTTTTTTTTTGTTTTTTTGTTTTTTTTGTTTTTGTAAAATATCTCATTATTCGATTACCCCCCCCCCCCCGCCTCCTTCCTCTTTCCTCCTTCCTCCCATTTTTATTTAGTTATTTCCTAAAATCTGCATGCAGCCTGGATTGTCATTGACAAAGAGCACAAATAGCAGTGGTCCAAGGGTTAATCGTTAAGGGACTCTACTTGTCACTCTTTTTCAATCGGACGTTTGTTCCCCAATGACTACTCGATTGCTAAACCATTGCTAGTTTCAAGCATACTAATGAGATTATGTACTTTAAGCTTGTTTTTTACGTGTGCGTATAGACGTTTTGGGAAATCCTTGAAACGAATTGCTGTTCGAAATGAATGACAGCCGCGTTGAACACTTTTATCACATTTTTGCATGCAGCATGATGTTTATTACGTATTTTTGCGCGCGAATCTGTATCTGCAGCAACATATTTTGTCCAAATAGCACGTTTTGCTTTTACTGCTTTCAATACTTCTGTTGTGATCCAAGGTTCTTGCTTTGTTTTAAATAGGGTCATAGTTGATCGAATGTGTAGTTTTACAGCTTCTTTTTATTAAACCACTCAGTCTCAAATGTATCTGTCGTTGGTTCCAACTGTATTTTGTATTTTCAAATTTTTTAACAATGTGGGACACATTTCTCCAAATGTTAGGATATTTAAGTAACACAGGGAATCTTTAATATTGACGGTATTTCCGAAGTCGATTGCAATGAGTGCCATTCTGACGCCTAGGTTTAATGTTATTTGTAATTTTTTTATCAACTCTAAAAAATTTATTAAAATTGTTATACTGATCAGTTTTTTCATTTCAACATTGTATCTTTCTTTAAACCCATAATACTTTCTTCTTTTTGTTGAAGAAATATAGCTCAACTTTGTACAACTATATTTGTAAAAATGAAAATTTCCAAAAAAGTAAATTATTGTTAATTTCATTAAAAACAAGTACAAGGACAAACCTGAGTAAAAGTAACTTTGTATGATAAAATTCGTCAACTACTGAGAGATTTCTAAGGGAGTTTATTAATTTTGATTTAAAACTTAGTTTTTTACTCCGTGTTGCAATATTTTTCATTTTAATCAGTAATCTAAACTTAGTTTACAAAATTATTAGCGAAGTATTTTCTAGCGAAGTAAAATAAAAATTTTTACATTAGATCAAACTTATTTTTGTTTAAGCTCAACTTTGATTCATTTTAATTCGTATTTATCCAATCAAAATTTAAATTGCGATAACTTTAACCTAAAGTTACGTAACCTAACACGCACAAAATGCGTTCTGGTTTAAAACAATGTTAAAAATAGAAGTAGAAGGCCAACCGAAAAAATAAACAAAAACAGAATTGTTCTATATCTAAAAAAGTTAAATAAGAATTGTTGGTTAAACAAAAATATAGACTTTTTGCCCCTACTCCCTCCTCCTAAAAATTCTAATGGTTACGTTTTAAAAACAATCCAACTTGTTCGTCACGTCTCCTTCACAAAATACGTTTACAAACTGTAAATTAGATCGAATATGCATAGGAGAGATAAAGTCTAGTTGGAACAGAGGTAGACACAGTGTAACTTTCGATACTTCCTATAATAACCATAACATGTTATAGCACAAAAACTCTTTTTACGCGTATTCAAATACTTTTATAAATAATAATAGCTATGTATACAAAAGTACAGTTTTGAATGATGCCATAAAGATATTTTCTAAATTAGATAAGTTAAATAGAACTTAGTTACAAATTTATTTGTTCTGTAGGGCAATCACACTGTTTTGTTGTTTTATCAAAGAACACATCTAAATGTTTTTTCTTTTTAATAATTATACTTTTATCGGCTAAACTTTTTTTTTGCTTTGCACAAATGATTCTTCTTTTTTAACCTTTTCAGCCTTTTTTTGGCCTCGTTTTCATTCTGAAATTCTTTAATAATTTGCTGACTAGTAAAACACCATCGTTATATTTTTTAAACCTCCTCTTAGTTTTCCGTTCAAATGGTTCTGGTTATTATAAAACATCCTGAATCTATTTTTGTCATAGAGTCAGAGCCGACAACACGGGTTTCGAAGTGGAGGGGCACAAATCAATCAAATCAATTTTAAAAAAAGTTTTATTTTGATTTTATAATCTTTGAAAATAAGACTTTTTGTAAATTCCTTCAATTTTTTATTAATGGAAGAAATATAACAATGATACTTTTTAGACAATAAAAATTAAGTTAACTAGAACACTTAGAAGCTAACATTTAAAAACGTGTTACCTTTAGTTGAAGTGTATGTTATTAAGACCTATACATTTTTAACGGCTTTGGCGGGTATGTTTCTTCCAAGACAACGATCTATATACAGTTTTGAAAATTGAATGGATAAATGCACCTTCCTTGAAAACCGTTATTTTTTTCTGCCTATATGGTACAGTTATTCATCGATTTTAAAATTTTTATAATTTCATTAAGTTCTTTTTGTGATTTATTTTCCAATCACATGAAATTTTAGTTTATATGAGTGCTGTGGTTATTATAAAAAAATAAACACCGGTCGCTCAACTTGTTTTTCAGTCAACTCTTCTTCTATTTTCTTCGAGTAATTCTGGAAAGACTCTTATGTTTGCTAATCATTAAGTGTTTGAATCATGAGAAAACTGTCACAGATTTCGCCTCGAGAATAAGTGGCATCTTGCATCCGAGTGAATGAATTTTTAAATATAATTTGATGTCGAAACATAAATACAAAGAGTTTATGCTGTCCGGTGCAGTTTCCGCCCCGGACTGCATAAAACCTTGCTACGCCACTGCATCTACTTAGCATGAAGTATTTAAGAATAAAATCTTTTAACTGCTGTTACTATCTTACTATTTCTAACTAAAAGCGAGAAATTGGTTTGAATTTTTAATCTTTTAATTCATTTTTAGCAAATTGGAACAGTATTTTGGAACAATATTTTTCGTTGAAAAAACAACTTTTAAAAAAAGAATGGTTTACGATAGTAAACTATATTATCAGCCTAAAAATGTTTATTACATTATAGAAAAACTTCAAAATTTAAGGATAAACCACCCAGTGGTCGACGGCCCTTCCAGTTGTCGACGTCACTAAAAAATATGCTGAGCTAACACCAACTGAAGTAAAGTGCAGAAATAGTGTCTGAAATGATTGTCTATTTTTTCTTTATATATGAAGGAAGTTTGACTATCGTAAACATAAAAATAAACACCTACAATAATTAAGAGCAAAAGAAGTTCCGTAAATATCCTTAACTCTTAGGAATAATTTTCACAACTGTTTTCAGATAACCACAAGAAACGCATAACGTAATTGAAATTTTTTCACAATTATTAAAGATTGCACGGGGTTTACTGATCACAGTAAACCCCTTGGAAATTAATTCCAAACCTTGGAGTTTTCAAACGAATATTCAAATGCTTTTATTGTTATTAAATGTGTTTTTATTCTTCTAGAAAAATTAATTAAATTAAAAGTAAAATAATAAGATGTCTCCGAAAATAAGATGGTGCTTAAAAAGAGCATAAAAAGATTCAGGTATGTTGAGGAGGATATTGGAAATGTAGTTCAAGATGTTACGAGGTAAACTTGGTATTTTTGATCAGGGCCACCGAGAAGGGGTGGTGCAAAAGGGACAGTTTGTCCCGGGCGGTAGATGTACAAGGGGCGCTAAATGAAGAGAAAGCACTTTAAAAAAAAAGTTCCTTCACCTATAATGTAGGGAATTTTGATAAACAAGGGTGCAAACCAGGGTTCCTGTTCCAGGCGGCGTGACGGCTTTCAGCAACCCTGTTTTTAATGACCTATTAGTTTAACAGTTTTATAATCAGTTTTTACTGCACGCAAGTAAATCCTATTGAGAAGCTCAATGTTAGGTCTCAAACTTTATCTGATAAATATTACACTAACCTTATAGAATCACTGAGAGCAGGCGCAACTATAAAGTTGTAAGTTCTTTTTACTCATTAAACTTTCGTATGTATGTATGTATTACGCCATAAAGAATTTTTTTACAAAATTAGACTTATATAAAATGTATATACACGGCTGGCGCAAGAAGAAGACAAATTCAGTCTTATTGCCTAGCCCCTTCAAAACAATATATATATATATATATATATATATATATATATATATATATATATATATATATATATATATATATATATATATATATATATAAATAACAAAAAAAAGTATTACCGTTATCACAATGTAATATATGCATAAAAATACATATATAAATGCAAGTATAAAATATACTTTTTATATATACATAATTTTTTTCAAACTTTTGCTTATTAAGATTTCGAATTTAAAAATAAATAAAAATGAGACAAAGCATGAACATCAAAGAAAGGTAATGATTCAGATTAAAATCAAAAATAATATGATCAAAAATAAAGTAAATAACAAGAAAATAAAACGAATGATTACTCCTATTTAATAGTTTCAGAAGAAGTCTAGTTCGTTGTCAATTACCAAAAGTTTATTTTTTATTTTTAAATTGATCAAGGGAAGGAATTTTTTTTAACTCATTATCCAATAACGTGTTCCATAATTTAGGTCCTCTGATTAAAATCGAGAACTTAGTAGCAGAATAATATGCTTTTGGTTGAATATAATTGTTATTTGAAAATCTTGTGGGTATAAATGATTTATTTTTTCAAAAAATGAGTTTAATAAAATGGGTGCCATTTTATTATCTACTTTGAACATAAATATAAAAATATGAAAAAAATTAAGTTGAAATACGTTGAGTATTTTGAATTTCTTAAAAAAAAATTTAGTGTGCGAGAAGCGATCCACATTTCCAATAATTCTTACAGCGTGTTTTTGTTTAATTAAAAGCTTTTTATTTTTAGACATTAGCGCTGCACCAAGCAACGTTAGCATAATTTAGATGGCAATGAATAAAAGAAAAATAAATAAATTTCAAACAAGTTTGGTTTAATAACTGTTTGGCTTTATATAAGAGGCCTACATTTTTTTGAGATTTTATCATGGATTATACGTATGTGCTCTTTCCACGTTACATTTTCATCTAAAACTACACCTAGAAACAACAAAGAACGCTCTCTTTTGACATAGGAGTTATTAATAAAAATAATTTATTATGAAGATGACAGAAGAAAGTAAATTTTTTTAATATTTATGGACAATTTATTTGATATAAACCATTCGCTTAGTTTCGCAAGCTCTTTGTTCATTGTTGCAAATAAAATATTGATTATAACTTTATTAGAATAAAATACATTAGTACCGTTGGCAAATAAAATTGATTTTAAAATATTGGTAAATTTACTCAAGTCAATTAAATAAATAAGAAATAAAAGCGGTCCTAGAATTGATCCCTGGGGGACTCTGCAGTTAATTGTCATTAAATCTGTTTTTTCGCCATCATATAAAATGTATTGATGCCTATTCTTCAAATAACTCTCAAATCGATCTAAGTTAGAATTTATGATACCATAATTTTTAAGTTTATATAGAAGAATATTATGATCTACGGTATCGAACGCTTTCCTTAGATCAATAAAGACACCTAAAGTAAATTTTTGTTCATCAAAAGCTTTAAGTATTTCTTGTACAAGATTAATTATTGCATGATCGGTCGAATGATCGGATTTAAAATCAAGTTGTTTATTGTAAAGAATATTATTTACATTTAAGAAGGAATAAACTCTTATGTACATTACACGCTCCAAAATCTTGGAAAAACAATTAAGAACTGAGATCGGTCTGTAGTTGGATCACCTGTTTTAAAAATTTGTGCGACCTTTGCACTTTTTAGTTTTTCAGGAAAAACTCCATGTTTTAAAGATAAATTAAAAATATGTTAAAGTGGTATTGTTATATGTTTTAGTGAATTAATAACGACATCACTGCTGACATCATCTAAACCTGAACTTTTGTTAGGTTTTAACATGGATACTGAATTTAATAATTCTTCCTTCATAAGTTCATGATTAGGTATAATAGCATTATTTGATATCAAGTATGATTTAAAGCTTATTTTAGATGGTTAAATTTTAGCGGCAAAACTTTTACCAGCATTAACAAAAAAAGTTATTAAACGTTTCTGCTACCATAGATTTATCAACAACTAATTTATTATTGAATTTGAGATTTTTTGGCAGAGCATTTCTTTATAAATTTTTCTTTCCAATTACTTCCTTAATAATGCGCCATTGTGTTTTGTGAACGATTACTTTTTATTATTTGATCTGAACAGTAATTAGTTTCTGAACCTCTCAAAATTAACTCAAATAAACGTTTATAATTTTTATAGCTAGTTTCATTTTTTAGGATATTTGCAATATAATCGCTGTTTTATTTTTAAAGATTTAACAATTCCCTTTGTTATCCAAGGGCTTAAAAGGCTTTTTTATTTTAATAATTTTGTAACTTTAAGAAATGCTTTATTACAATATTTAAGAAACTTAGCTAAGAAGATATCATAGGCTTCATCAGCATTTAAATTTAATAGAGTTTCGTCCCATTTTTCAAATGATATATCATGAAAAGATTTAATGGAGGTATCATTTATTAGTCTTTTGATACTTTCCTTTTGTGAGACTAAGACTTATTGCATTTATTTGAAATAATAAAAATCGGAAATTGCTCCGAAATAGTTTTAAATACTCCTGTTTTTATTTTTGATGTAAGAAATTCAATGGTAAAAATTTGATCTATTGATATTGCACTAGTCTTAGTTACACGCGTGGGTTTATTGATTAATGGTTGTAACCAGATTGAAAAAAGACATTCAAGAAATTATTAAAGGGCTTATTAACGTCATAGCCAAAAATGTTGATGTTAATGTCTCCGATTAAATACACACTTTTATTTAAACTTGATTTTTTTAAAATTATTTTTTTAATGTGGTCTTTAAATGCATTAATTATTCCTGTAGGCGGTCTATATAATACATGCACAATAATATTTCTTGAGGTTTTGCTAACGATTTCCACGCACAATCGTTCGTAGTCATTAGTGGTTGAGCTTAAATTTTGCATAAATTTGTATGATAATGAGTTAATAATAAATATACTTAGGTCGTTAGGAAAGTTCGTAGAACTCCCCTATTAAAAAAAGAAGAAGAGTTTTTTTTAATTTTATTTTATTAAATGTTTAAAATAATGTCCATCGTTATCTATACAAAGTTGCATCCTTTCAAGTAGTGATCGGCCGAAACCGAAAGTACCGAAATTTCGGTTCAGTGAAGCCGTAGCCGAAACCGAAACCAAAGTTTTGGCCGAAACCGAAACAGAAATTTGTAAAAAAATGTTTAAAATCCTTAAACTTTTATGATCAATGAATTTAAGCAAAAAAAGCTATTTTACATATATCTAAGCAATCACCATGAAACATAGTTTAAATTTATAATATGTCAAGACATTTCAATAATTAAAGGTAATAAATGAAGTATTTTCTCTGTGGAATACATTTTTTTTCCTGTTTTCTGGCAAAGTTTGTTTCTTTCATTTGAAAGAAAGCAGATGTTGCAAGTTCCGTATTTGAAATCACTAGCTGCCACGGTAAAATGATTCCATAAACCAGTTTTTTATCGATTATTTTCTATTGTAAAACTTTAGTACTGAGAAACTTTTGATGAAACTATTGGTTTGGGTTGCTTTACTTAAATGTTAATTCATTTTAAAAATGATTTGAGATTATTAACTTAAAACTATTATGTAACGTGATTTCAATTACAATTTCTACAATTGTTATAATTACAAATTGATTTACTAACAAACGATTACAATTAGGAAATATTCATGATCCCACTCTAAATTAAAACTTAAAAAAAATCTTATAAAAGTTTCGGTTCATTTCGGTTGCGGTTTGAACCGAAATTTCGGCCGAAACAGGAAAAGTAAAATAATTGTTGAAGGAGAAATTTCGGTTTCGGCCGAAACTTCGGTCGAAATTTCGGCCGAAACTTCGGTCGAAATTTCGGCCGAAACTTCGGTCGAAATTTCGGCCGAAACTTCGGTCGAAATTTCGGCCGAAACTTCGGTCGAAATTTCGGCCGAAACTTCGGTCGAAATTTCGGCCGAAACTTCGGTCGAAATTTCGGCCGAAACTTCGGTCGAAATTTCGGCCGAAGCCGAAAGTTTCCGTTCACTACTTTCAAGCCATTTATAAAACATTTTTTTATACTCTTCTTTGGGTATACTTTGAAGTAGCTTCGTTATGCGAGTTTTTTGACTTTTGACGTAAGTATCGTCAAGATTTTTTTTTATCAAATCGAATAGTCAATAATCTGATGGAGCTAAGTCTGGTGAGTATGGCGGGTGGCAAATTATTGTAATTACAGCTTGGTTTAGACAGTTTGTGACGGTTTCAGTCACATGGGGTTGAGCGTTATTATGGAGAAATTTGAAATTTTTAGTTCCTGTTTTAGGTCTTTGCTTATTTATTTCGCATATAAGAAGTTTCAAACAATTTTTTATATAATATTCGCTAGTAATGGTGACTCCCTTTTCAACATAACCCAAATGAACAACACCTGTTGTTTTGAAGAAGATATAGAACATTTTTTTCGGCTGAAACCGAATCGCATCTTACTAAAGTTCTTGGACTTTCAACTTCACCGACCCAACTAGCATTAGCGGACTTGTGTCCAACTTGTCTCAAATAAAACCACGACTCATTCCCTGTAATAACATCACATAGTCTCCATGGGCCGTTTCTAAAACGGGCTAAATTTTCCTTACATGCCTCAACTCTATTCTTGTGATTTTAATTGGTTAACTCGTGGGGTATCCAACATGATGTTAGTTTTCTTTTTTTAAGTGCGTTGTGAATGATTTCGTTGATTGTAAAACGATTAATCTATGTCAGGGCTTCAATTATATCATGTGTTGCATGTGGATTTTCTTCAATAATGGCTTGCACATGTTCAATATTCTCAGCTGTATAGGTGGTTTAAGGGTGCCCTGAGCGAGGATCATCTTCGAGACTCTCTCTACCATCTTTAAATAAAGTAGCCCACTTGGCAACTGTACTATATTTTGGAGTTTGGTTACCATGAACTAAAACCAACTCATTGGATATGGCTTGTGCTGAAACTCCAAGTAGAGCACGGGTTTTAATATATGCTCGATATTCAAATTTATCCATTTTTAAATTTTATTTAACGTATATAATAAAATTTAAATAATTTTTTAATAAACATTCAAAATATTTCAAAAAGTACTTAAAATGTTCATAATTAAACACAGTTTAAAATGATATATAAATATTTGATTATTTCCTGTCTCATTGTATCTTTACAGATGAAGCTCTACGAACTTTCCTAACGACCTAAGTACATAAACCCCCACCTTCCTTGCCCAAACCTCTTACTTAGTGTACCGCATTGTGATTAGGTATTTGGAAATTTGAATCGCTTTCAATATTTTTATCATGACACCATGTTTCGCTAAGGCAAATAATGTTAAACCTAATTTTGATTTTACATAAAAACTGTTTTAATGATTCAAAATTTTTTTGAATACTCCTAATATTAATATTGAGAATTGAAAATGAGTTATCGTCCATTCCTTCCGTGATACTTTTTAAGTTTGAGTTATAATATAATGGGCTAATATGTATAATTACTTCATCGTTATTATAAAAATTAATATCAGGATCCGAACTTTGATTTAAAAGTGTTGAACTTATATTAATTTTTATTATTATATTAATTTCAATATTATTAATATATTCATTGTTATATATTTATTAATATATTAATTATTATTAATATATTAGTTTCAAACGTCTTAAACTCAAAATCGGATCTGTCAGTTTTGTCAGCCATTTTAAATAAGAGTAATTTTAATAATAAATAAAATAAAATAATTCAAATATTTTTTTTTTTTTATATATACATGTTTTATTTTACAACTACAAAGTAATTACAAGTTAACAATCACTGATTGGCAGTAAAGATATACAAATTCAAATCATAAAAATAAAGTTCAAAATATACGAGGTAAGTAAAAATATAGTTGCTTACAACTCCGAGACATGAATAAAATGAATACCAATTACAACAATATAATAACGTGTAAGGAAAAATAATCCGAGAAATATATCTCTATATTACTCCAATTAAAATAAAAAATACAATAAATAAAAATAATCTGCTGATTTTTTGGAGGAGAGTTTAGATGTTTCACTATAAGTTAATTTACCACATTTCAAGATAATGTTAGTGTATAAATATGATAAAAAAAATTTTTTTGTAAGATTGATAAAAAGAAATACTTATTTGTAGTCATAGGAAGACTTAAGTCAGTCTTGTCATCGAGTACCTATTTCTGAGACGTGTAATGCACATAAAAATCAGTTGCATACGTGGTATATATATATACGTGTTACATATATACCTTGTTGTTAATATTATTTTTATTATCAATTTTTATTAAAAGTTAAGTTACATTTATTTATTTATTTATATATTCAAATTTAAAAAAATTCCTTACAGTTGTTTAATTTGATTATTGTAGTTTTTAGCTTTTTTTTCAGAAAGTGTTCGTAGTTTAAGTTTAATAGTGATTCGTTTCTGGAAACTAATTTGTTAAATAAATAGGGACCACAATATGTAACTGAGAATTTAAAGAGTCTTGTTGTTTCAAAAGGTATCTTAAAGTTGCCTGTTGCTCTTGTGTTGTGTTTATTTATATTGTTTTTAAAAAAGTGTGCTGTAAAATGCTCTGGAACCAGACTTAGCTTATATTTAAACATGAAAAGTGTATTTTGAAAAAATTTATTTGGAATATATTTAGAGCGTTCATTTGTTCCAGTAAAGGTTGAGCATGAGTAAATTTGCTTTTGTTGTATACTAGTCTTGAAGCGTGTTTTTGACGTAAGTAAAGTGATTATTTGATTTTTTTAAATTCTTTACAATTAATTTATCATATATAACAATATAATACTTACCGTTGTTCCTTTGTAACTTATAACTTTTTTCGTACTAACAATGATTCGACAGAGAAATCCTCGTTTTTAAATATTCTCGAACCTTTAAGTTTGTTTGCATTTTTCAGAATTTTTATTTTATCTTTATAATCAAGTAACTTGATCACAATTGTTCTTGGCTTGTTGGTATTAGGCTTACCTGTCCAATTAGCTCTTTCTATTTTCACTCCTTTTAAATTTAGGTTATTTTCAAGAATATTTATTATTTTTATTTCCGAATCATCCCAACTTTTTGACTCGTTTTCAGTAATTCCAGCGAATCTTAAGTTATTTCTTCTTTGCCGAACTGTCGTATTTTGGTTTTGTCTTCGGTTCCTAAACTAGATTTTTTAATAGATTTTTTTCTCTAGGTCGCTAATCTTTTTATCGTGACAATCTTGATGAAACGATAAACTTTCTTCAATGTCCTTTTGTACTTTTTCTTAAATCAGCAACCGTTTTAACTTTACTCTTTTTTCATTTTCTTTTTTTAAAGATTCGCAAGTGGCTTTAACTGTATTAATATCCTTTAGTAACCCGTCGATTTGTTCATTAGTAATTTTTAAGTTACCGCTTATCAATTTCAAAATATCCTTTTGCTGTTTCAGAAACATCTCTTCAAAAATTTGTTTTACTAACTGTATTGAGATTTCGGAATCCTTTAAATTTATCCATTTTGTTATTAAAACTAATTGCGATGAAAAAAGAAATAAAAATAAAAACTTTTTTGAATCTTCAAATTAATTTAAAAGATAATTAAAAAAAAGTTTGTTTTTTTCTTTCTTTTTTTTTTTTTTAACGCAAGAAAAACACGTCCGTTCACTTCCGTGTCATGCGCAAGAATCAATCTTTCAAACTATTATTCAAGCTTTTTTTGATCATTGAATATTTTCAATTAGAATTATTGCGTTTTTACATTAGAAAAAAATAGTTTAATTATTTACAAAGTAAAAGAAAAGTAAGAAAGTGAGTAAAGAGGAAATGCAGATAAACAAGAAGCCATGTTGAGGGAAAAAGTCATGTAGTGGAATGAAGCCAAGTAGAAGGTAATGCTTATATTTCCTTTAAATTCTGTTGAAATAGCATAGCTTAAAATAAGTTCCAAGTATTTTGTAAATTTTTGCCCTGACACTCTATTTTAATATTGTCTTCTTGCATTTTCAATTTCTTTTTTTCTTTAGGCGCTATCAAGGAAACGTTTTGCCTCCTCCTGTCTTAACTCCATTAACATCGTTTTTTAAACGAACAGCTATAAGCAAAGTCTTACTACATCATAGATGGTTTTGCCTCGCTAAAGTTTCTAAACTCACTGTTTTTAAACTTAGAACAGCTGCTCAAGAATTCCATGCAACATCTTTCTTGACAACTCTTTAAATAGCTTCTATGCCGGGGGATTTCTGACAAAAAAAAGAAAGAAACTATTGCTGCTAAAGATATTCGCAAACAAGTACGATTTGCGATTGCAGAAAAGAAGTAAAACCCATCTAGGGTTGGTGTTAAGTGAAAGAAAAGCTGTAATGCTAAGAAAACTACGAAAATAAAGCAGAAAAATAATGTATCTAGCTTAGTTTAAACTGTAAATTTTTATCATACTTTGTAAAATATAAAAAACAGACTTTTAAATGTTTTCTTTAAAGTGCACATTTTATAAATTACGTTGTAAACTATAAAAAATATACTTTTTGTTTTGCAACGTATTATTTGAGTACCTGTGTTTAAAGAAGTACCTCATTTTTTAAAAAGTCTCGAATACTGGAGAAAAAAAACGTTGATGTTAAGATGTTGTCCATTGATCGACATTTTGACATTTCGGTGGCTATAACCCCATTGGAACAGTATTTTGAAATGACGGGAGTATAACAATAACAGTTTTTAAAGTTTGAAAAAGTTTACAATAATTTTATAAAATAACGATGAAAAAATACAAATAGATGATATTATAAATTTAAAAGAATGTTTTTTGACAAAAGTTTGTTTAATTTTTAATTTACGATTTGTTTAATTGGCATTTCTGTTTATCAGTTTACATTGTTCTAAAGAAACATTTAATACATCTAAACTTGTCAGTAATATATATCATTTACATTCAGCTGAAAATAATTTTTTCTTGCATTAATTTTCGCGAATTGTTTCCACAAAAAAAAGTCCGCGATTTTAAATAATGTAAGGAAATAGTTTTGAATAAAGTTTATGAACATGAAAGTTTTCTTTTAAATTAGTTTGGTAAATTTATGAGTAATTTCTATAAAATAAGAGTTAAATATTTTAGGTCTATTATTTTATTAGTTATTTTACATGTACCGTAAAATAAAATAAATGTTTTACTTTAAAAATATTAAGTACGGCTCCCGGTGGAATAACAATAGATATTGCTTTCAATAAATCGATAGCGTCATATCGTAGTTTTGTCGCTACCTACTGTAGAGTAGCTACTTACTACAGAGTAGCTACTTAAAGTGTAGCTACTACATACAACAAACCTATAACTACTATTTGATATGTGAATACTTATGTATAAAGTCATCGCTAGTTTTAAGTTAGTGATTTGAAAAAAAAATGTTGGTAGCTACATATGGGAGCTACGTTGCTTGCTAAAACATAACTATAAATCTATACGTAGTCGATATCGGCTAAATGGCTCTGGAGTGTATACACGCTATAAAAGAAACCGCTTTTTTGTTTGTTTAAGAAGATCAATCTCTCGGAAAAAAAAAGTTGGTTTTTAATATGAATGAAATTTAAATGAATTTTCCAAAAAAAATTTTTACATTTATTGATGGTTGATTTGATTTTTAAGCCTGCATTGCTTCTTCTCGATGACTCGATGATCTCGATGATCAAAATCCAGTCATTTGGAAACGCTTTGAGATTTCTTAAAAATTGCATTAAATGGAAGCGTTGTGATGTTGATGAAGCACATCTGGTAATTTATTTACATGATTGAGTAATGGTTTTACATTTATATTTACTTCTTGTAATTGATTGCACAGAGGTTTGGGTTTTGCTTATAGTCAGCAATTACTATGAGTGTTAAAATGGATGGAGTAATAGCCGTAGTGTGAAGTTAATATTCTTTGTTTTTGTCTTAGAGTTTTGTGCGAACATAATTGTTCATCTAGAACTGATAAATAATCTGAAAGTTTTCAGAAAAAGTTCTGATACCTATGTACTTTGCTGTCCAACGCCTTTCACAAAAGATAAATTTAGAGTTTTGTCACAATAAATTCTCTCTAAAAATTTATAGTCTTTTGTAGTCAAAACAACATTTCTTATTTTTCGTTTTTTAGATTGTTCTTCGCACTGACTTCACCCCCCTCTCATACGGCAGGCCCTATGAGAGTGGGGTGCAGTCAGTGCAAAGCACCAGGGCCCGTAAGAGTTTAGGGGCTCATGAATAATATATATATACATATATATATATATATATATATATATATATATATATATATATATATATATATATATATATATATATATAAATATGTATATATATATATATATATATATATATATATATATATATATATATATATATATATTTATATTTTAACAAAGTTTTTTTTGTTGCATATGATTTACGTAAAGAGTTTTGACAATTTGTACTAACTAATCAGAGTTTAAATCGATTGAATCCTCTGATTAGTTCAAGTTGTCTATTGACGTAAATTTTTTTTTACTTCTGAATATTTCGGTTTTATAAATGCAATATGGGTAAGTTACTTATAGAAAGACATTATATTGTAATAATAAAACCTGTCATTGGTTAGTTTTCGATTACGTTATGTTAATTCGCTAAAGCAATGTTAAATCGTATTAAAATTAAAAAAAAACATTATAAAATACGGGAATGCAAAATGAATGAAATAAATATAAATATTTACTCGTTTTCTTGTAAGATTTGCTCTAACTATATCTAACTCCAAAAAATAGAAAAAAAAATTCGTGCAGCAACTTGTTTTATCGATATCTTTACCTGCATCATAATGTCAGTTGAGATGTTTCAAATATAGAAAGCTTACTTTCAGTAGCTATTCGTGACAGTTAGAAAAGCAATGTGGAATGAAGCTAAGCTTCATTCCACATTGCTTTTCAAACAATTCCACGATATAATGTGAGTAAAATAAGTGAGGCAAGCAAATCTCCCTTGAAATCCCAATTCCGAAAGCAAATTTTTTTTCTGGTATTGAATAATATTATTGGAGACTTACAGTTTGTTTTAGCGCCGCAAAACAGATTTCTGAAATCTTCAGCTTTCTTTGGAACACCCAAAAAATGTCAGAGGAAAAGTTAATTTATGAAGCAGCTAATTTTTCGAAAAATATTCTAAAGATAAAGTCAGTGAAGACTTTGTGCAAGAAATGAAACACATAACAATTCACAAAGCCAATTTCGGGGCAAAACATTTGGGTGCACTGGAAATAATAAATGCTTAGGCAGAGTGCAAACTAGAATGAATATTTCCGAACCTTAGTGTTAGTTTGAGGATATTTTTTACAGCACCAGGAACAGTAGCAACATTAGAAAGGAGCTTCAGCAAGCTTAAAGGGATCTCTAAGTGCCGAGACAAGTTTTGTTCTTTTTAAAGAGAATGATAAAAAAAAATGTTTTGGGAGAATTTTTTTAAGTAAAACAAAATAATAAATGTATACCAATCTTTTAAATAAAAATTAGCCAATCTCTCAAAGTCTTTAAAATATACGCCACAATCTTCAGACTTTATAATTTATTCAAGCGCGTTTAATTCCAAAGAGTTTTAGTAAATGACGTGATTGTTGAGCTTCGATAAGAAATCCGAAAAATCTTCTTTTTTTATCAAATTATAGAATTTTTTTAAACTGATATTATAGATTACTAAAGAATTTTTTTAGTTACTTATTTTAAATGAAAGTTTTTTTTTCATCATAAATTACTGTAGAATTTTTTTAGTTATTTTATTTTCTAAATTTCGCAAAGTTCGGATTAAAAATATAAAATATTTTAGATATTTTAAGCTCGTCTATTGCTATAAATTATTTTTGTGTTAAATTTATTGTTATTAAGCGATTATTATCTTTATTAAGGTTCTGTTAAAAAAATTACTTCGTATTATTTAACACTACCGCAAGCCGCTGACAGCGGCTTTTGATTTTTTAAATTTTAAACGCAAGCCGCTGGTAGCAGCTTTCGAGTATGCTTCACAATTTATCTTGTTTTGCACATAAATTTTCACTCTAGACACATATAATTTGTTTGTTCTTAAGGTTTAATTAATTCTCTGCATAATCAGGAACAAGTAAGAGTCATATTGTTTTATTATAAGAAGTTATCACTTGACAAAGTTAGAAAGTCTTGAGTAATCCTGATTTAAAAAAACTTTAAAATTAGTTTTAAATAGAGAAGCGTTAACACTGTAAAATTTAACTTGGTAAAGAGTATTTAGCCAAGTAATTATAAACGTCTTTTTTATGTCTCGAAAAACATTCTTTTTATACATTAAATGAGTTTTGTTTTGATATTTTAAAACGATGGTTTTAAGCACTTTGCACTTCTTATTGTTCAATGATGCGTATTAAAAACTTATTTAATTAAAAAGTACAGCTGAATCCCTCTGGTAAGTCGGACGGAATTTCCCTTGAACATTCTCTATCAGTTTACTGTAAAACAAAGCCTATCCACTTCGCGAAACTCCTGTTAATTGATCGAAATTGCATTCTAGGATGTCCTGCCGGACCTCTTCCGCAACTAACACAAATAGTTTCTTTTTTAGTTAATCAACTTTGTTGCTCATCTCAATTTTGTATTAAAGATATATCAATTTCGTAACATTAAGATACATCAATTTTGTTAAGATTACCATTAGAATCTTTCAATAAGAATAAAATAATGGGGAACGTTTTGTAGAACATAAAGTTAGTGTAATTTTTTTAGAACATATAATTATTCTATTAAAAATAAAAATTATTAACATTAAACATTAACAAAAGTTATTAATATTATACATTATAACATAAATAAATCTCATTACAAAGAATTATATTGAAAAAATAATATCATAATATATCAAAGGGCAATACGTACAATATTTTTGAAATTGCAATTTGACTTATGGGGTGGGTTTTTGTTCTTGTTTAAAAATTTCTGAAATAAAAAATTCTTGTAATAACAAAAAACATATTTTTTTTAAAAAGTTATTAGCACATCTTAATACAAAAAAAAAAAAAAAAATTAAAAAAATAGTATCATAATATATTAATTATGAAGAATACGTGCAATTTTTTTTGCATTTGACTTATTGCGTGGGTTTATGTCTCCATTATTTTATGAAATAAAAAATTCTTGTAATAACAAAAAACAGAACAATGTTTTTTTTTCAAATAAAGCGCATGTTTTTTATGTTGATTGTGCAAAAACTGAAAATGACCTTTTTTTTTTAAATTTTATTGATGAGAATCATGGCCAGTCCATCTCTTTCAAGATATTTATCGATAAATTTCATAAAAGTTGTTTCCATTTCACAAACTAGTGACAAAAGCTGATGGATTGTCAGCTGAACTAAGAAAGAGTACATCTGCACACCTATGATATAACTTAACCTTTTGAATAAGCCATCCAGCCATGTGTAAAAGGGCTTGATCCTTTGGTTGCATTAAAATTTTTCCAGTAAACATATAAAATGATCCTGGATGAAAATAAGATATTCCTTTAGGTATGTTATTTTCTGTTTCATAAATTCCACAATTAGTGGTTGTTTGAGTACAACACTTCATAAAATCATTTAGATTGAAAGCTTTCTCAAAATTTGAATCCTTTATACAGTTGCTATTGGATTTGCTTTTTTCTACAGATAAAAGTAATAAAGCGTTTCTATAGGCAGCTCGAAATTGTCTAACATTTGGACAGTCATTCCAACCACCTTTGCTTCGAATCATGGAAAAAAAATTCTCAATGCAGTCCTGATTAAAACAAGAAGTACAAACAAACTGAAAACCTTCAGAAAATAGCTCTCTACTTAAGGTTAGAACACTATTTATTGTGACACTTAAACCCCAATGACATGATATACTTGCTTGACTTCTAACATTACAAAATTTCCATTTCTCAATCCAATGCTTTAACTCTTCCAACTGAGAAATACTTGCTCCTTTTAAAGTTAGAGCACAACGACCTGGTTTATCTGCATATAGTTTATATGAATTCAATATATCGAATAAAGTATCCATGCATTCAACAAATCTTGCTGTTGGTAATACACTTAAAGGAAGTAAGTTTGTATTAGAGCAGCAATATAATGCAGAAGCAACTTGATAACTAAAAACTTGAGTGGCAAGTTTGACCTTCATAGAAAAAAGAGGACCAGGATCTAAGTGTCTATCTGTTAGTTTTGGCACTAGACGTACAGAGTTTATTTTTTCTAAATTATACAGAGACTGAATGTGTTGCCAAGAAACAATTTCACCATTAATGTCAATGTTATGTCTTCGTAAATTGTTTCTGATACTTTTTACTAAATGTGGAGGATCAAAAATAACATGAATATTTTTATCATTGGAAGGATTAGGAAAGTATGGTAAATTTTTGGAAAACTCAAGCAAACGTAAGACAGCTATATTAGTAGATCCTTGATCACAAACTAATCACTTCAAGAAATTGGTTTACACATTAGATGTGTAAACCAACCTTAGAAATGGTTTCACATAGTAAAGAAGCCAAGTCAGCTGTTGATACTGTTGAATTATTATAAAAATAAGCTATTGGTTGTTTCCATTTATTTGCCAAGCCTCTAACCATAATTACAAGAGCCTGATTTAAAAGTTTTCCATTTTTCATACCATAAACCCTGTCAGAATTTCTATCATACTCTAAATGCTGCTTTAATGACATTTCATCCATAACAAGACTGACATTACGATCATGTGGATTCATTGCACCAGCACGTAACTTTAATAAAGAAAACAATCGAGTAGAAAACCCTTTTCGAAGATCCGAAAATATGCGGGACAAAAATTTTCCTTTATTGACTTTATTGACTGTTTACTTATTTCTAATTGACTTCTAAAAAAACTAACTTGTATAGGAGATAAGTATTTCCTGGATAAATTTAAAATATGTTTTATAGACCCATCACAGTTTTTTTGGATTTTTTGTTTGGATTTTAAATGTCAAACTTGTTTACGTAGTCTAGAATTTTTGATTCGCAATGTTAATAGTAACCTTTGAAGTTTGTTGAAATTTATTTCATTAGTAGACATTTTGTTCTCTAAATTACTATCTGAATTAACAGGTAAACAAACAACTTGCTTTTTTGCTGGAAATGAATGACGTTCAACTGGTGATTTCCTTTTGCAACCAACAAGTGGAGGAGGATTTGGGATGTTAAAAATAGTAGGAATTGCTGATTGTAACAAACGTTTTTTGTATTATTATTTGTAGAATAATACATTGTATGTTCAAAATGATTAATGCACAAATCAAAGTTTTTGTTTAAAAATACAAAATCTTTTTCGTCTAAATCTTTCCTACGACAGTTGATGATCCACTGTTTACATCTAAAAATTAAACAATAAAAGAATATATTTTAAAATACTACAATAATAATTTTATAAACTTTTTATGAAAAAAAAAGTTATTATAAATAATATATGAATTAGCTTGCTTTTTTTCGTCTTTAGGAAAACGAAAAAATGAAATATCTTTACAGTTTTTTCCACTTTTATTTCCACAGTTTATAGCAGCACAAAATGATGGCATCGTTATAACTTAGATAGAAATTCTTTTAGGTTCATACAAAAAAAAGTTTCGCTACTTTATATTATAAAATTCTGAGGTCCGGCAGGACATCCCAGAGTGCTTTGCGATAAAATTACATCGTGACACACGAAATTACGCCTGACTGGATAGGCTTTGCTGTAAAATCATCGGCTTAACCCGTACGCATATTTTGAAACCCTATACAGGCTCAGAATAGGCAGAGATACGCGCAATCTGATTCGCTGATTTTGAAAGAGAGGCTTTTGCGCGTAAGTGTAAATCAAAACAAATGTCAAAAAAACGTATTGATTAATGAAAGTGACTCTGAGTAATTGCCTAATAATAATAAGAAAAAAAATATAATTTTTTTATCCGATTTTGTACAATATAGTACTTATATTTTTACAAAACTTCACAACTCAAAACATCCGTGATTTTCATAATATTTTCTTAAAAATAAAGGTTTAAAAAATTTAGTTTGTTTTCCTTATGGCTTTTATCTCTAACTCTAATTTAAAAATAACAACCATTGTAACAAACTATAAACTAGATGGTAAAACTTGACTATGCTGTGATTCCTTAGAATGAAATAGTTTTAAAATTTACCTAGTAATATCAATTGAATATTATTAACTTGATATAAGTTTTTTCAAATTAAGTTCCCATTAATTCTATTATATAACAAGAAAACTATTTTTAAAAAGAACCTAATTTCTTTTCAGATTTTTACCCTTATTATTCCCATATATAAATTGTATACATCACTGAAACATTTTAAGTTTGAAAATTTTGATTTAACTAGCCCAGATAATTTACAACACTCTCAAAATAAAAGCAATTGTGAGCAAGAGCTGATTTAGATTGTCTTTGGTAATGTATAGTAGTAAAAGATTAGCATAATAAGCAATAAGAAAAAATTTATAACCTGATGTCCACAAGTGTGTTTTGATATAGTAAACTGTTTGCAAAAAGGAATAACTCTTTACTTACCACACCTTTATGAAAAACTAAGTGTAAAAAAAAAATAGAAATATATATATATATATCTTGGTTATTGTATTCTATAATAGGTAAAAAATGTTTACCTTTGATAGCAACTGATGCTAAATAATATCAAATAAAGCAACAAAGTTTGATAAATTTTACATTTATTATGCTATCAATTTATTTAACACTATATACTCCTGAGGGAAAAAAAAATGAAAGTAAAAAACTATTTATCTTTTATATTTCCAAATTGTATGAATAGTTTTATTATGTAATCTTTGGTATAACCAATATAATCGAGTGTGCATTTTTTGAATTTCTGTGAATACCTATTGTATAATAATATAAAAATAGAGACGTGTCATGTTTTATCTTGAAGTAATATAATTAAACTTTTTTTGAAAACTTACTTCTTCAAATGATAAAGCTTGTTTTGATGAAGTTTATTTCATTATAATAATTGCTATAACTCACCTTCATTTGGTTAAGTTTTTTAACTTCAATACTCTTTGCTAGCTTGTAATATGAACGCTTATATATAACTGTACAAAAGAACTGTTCAGTAGAAAAACAAATAAATATCACTTTTTTTGTTAAATTTTCTAATAGATTATTAATATACAATTTTTATCCTACTTTTATATAAGTTAAAATACGCAACTTTTTTTAATTTTTTACAAAGTGTTTGAAGGTTTAAAAATGATGTTTTATTAAAGTTAAGTGAATAAAAATATTAACATACACCTTATCAGCCTTTTCAAAATTTAGGTTAAACAGTTACTTCTTCAGAGTTTGTAGATTTACATGGAACATGTAAGCTAGTTTGATAAAACATCTGTAAAAATTTTCTTTTTCCAAAAATTTAAATGTTTAAATATTTATAATTAACAAGTTGGTATAAAGAAGCAGTAAAGAGCTTAGAACAACCTCCATCTCAGCTTAAAATTTAAACTTTGCATAATTTAAGTACTTTACCAGTAGTCTGGACTGCATACGCATATAAACTTTGTATTGATCATGTTTTATAGAACATGGACATTACATTTGACGAGAAACACATTTAGAAATCTTGCAAAATTGCACACATGCAAATTCAAGTTAAATTTTCAATTTTCAAAAAGTGTTGAATGGTTTAAAACGATGTTTTATTAGAGTTATGTAATAAAAAAAATAAATCTGTCTCCTCAAAACTATGGTTGAAACAAAACACAAAAACAAAATCTCCTCAGAACTCATATATTGACATGGAACATGTAAGCTAGTTTTGAAATCAGTAAAAATTTTCTTTATTTAAAAACTCTAATGTTCAACTCTTTATAATTAACATATAAATCAATTTATAAATAAAGTTCTTCACCAGTAGTCTGGTAAAACAGCATATAACCTTTATAGACAAAAGTACTTCACAAGTAGTCTCGTACATCTGTATATAAATTTTGTATTTGAGCATACTTCAAGGCCAAGAACATATTTTACGAGAAATACATTTATAAATCTTTTCGAATTTACTTCAACACATAAATTTTTTTTTCATTTCTTTAAATTAACGACAGATAAAACCTCCATCATCAAGGTAAACTTTATTGAAATTTTGAGATTTTTACGAGTGAAAATTCACTTGTACAATTAGATTTTGATACCTTTTAAATACTCTGAAGAGTACTAAAATGAAATAAATTTCCTAATACAAAACTTGTATTGATAAACTTAGTTAATCATAACTATGTAATTTATTTCAATAATCTGCCTAGATATTAAATATATTTTTCGTGTCGCATAGCTCAACCTACAAAAACCTGCACCTACAGACTTGATCTACAAAATAAAACATCTACTAAAAAGTGGAAATAATTTTTAGATGTCCTACTGAGGCAAAAATTGATTTCAACCGATTATTGGCTTTTTTTAATTCGACCGATTTATGACGTTTTCAATTTCGACCGATTTTTTTGTCAACCTATTTTAGAGACTTTTATTTTCAACCGATTTGCGATTGTTTGATTTTCAACCGATTTTCAGAGATTTTCATTTCAACCTACTAGTTAGTGTTTTTACCGTTTTTTCCTTGCGTTCTTAAGGTTTTTTTTTTCAAAAACCATTAACAAGAAATCAAGAATACACAAGTTTTTGTTTTCAGAATTCCATCAACAAGAAGCCTATGTCATATCAGCCTATGGAAGTTACTGACCTCTTTGTATTATTTCTACTTTTAACTGCCATTTTTATTTAACCTAAATGCATACAAAAACAAACTTGGGTTTTTTTGTTTTTGTATGCATATATTGGCAATATATATCACTCATATATATATATATATATATATATATATATATATATATATATATATATATATATATATATATATATATATATATATATATATATATATATATATATATATATATATACATATATATATATATATATATATATATATATATATATATATATATATATATATATATATATATATATATATATATATATATATATATATATATATCAACGGCTGATTAGATTGAGTTCTAATTAAAATAAAATACATACCGGAAAAGACGTAGTTATGAAGCCGATCGAAAAAAAGTAGGTCGAAAATACAGTGGGTTGAAAATTCAGTATGTTGAAAACCCAGTAGGTTGAAATTTCAGTAGGTTGAAAACCCAGTAGGTTGAAATTTCAGTAGGTTGAAATTTCAGTAGGTTGAAATTTCAGTAGGTTGAAATTTCAGTAGGTTGAAATTTCAGTAGGTTGAAATTTCAGTAGGTTGAAATTTCAGTAGGTTGAAATTTCAGTAGGTTGAAAACCCAGTAGGTTGAAATTTCAGTAGGTTGAAAACTCAGTAGGTTAAAAATGTAGTAGGCTTAAAAATAAGTAGTTCATGTTTTAATTAGTAGTAAAATTAAAAAATAAAAAGTTGTAGGTTGAAAACCAAAATTGTCATATTCGATGATTTTAGAAATTTCAAAACTAGGTCCAGTCATAGGCCACCATATTTTTCAACAAATACGCACTTGCCTCTCTTTCAAAACCAGCGAATCAGATTGCTCATATTTCTGTCTATTCTGAGCCTGTATAGGGTTTCAAAATATGCAACCCGTACCCTGGTTAAGTCGGACTATTCGCTTAAACTAAAACTTAAAACTTTGCTTAACTAGGACTTTTATTTTGAGTTGTATATAAGTGCATATAATAACAAAACTTCCAATACTTCAATAAAAATTCCAAGCTTTTAAACGCTCGAAAATAAATTACTTTTGCGTCAAATATATAAACATAGTTAAACATTTTCACGGAGATTTTCCAATTCAGTTAAGCTTCGATTAAATTCTTTTTGCTAATAACTATTACATTAAAAATTCAAAAATGTCAATTAGTATTCAAAACTTAGAACGTTCAAAAAATAATTACCTTTGCGTCAAACTTAATTTAACGAACTTAACATTTTTACTGATATCTTCGATTCGTTTATACTTTGATCAAGTTTTATTTCCTAAAAATGTCGAAGGTTGCTAAAAGAAAGCTATCAAGTAGAACTATAATAAAAAATACAAAATGCTAAAAGAACTCGACAAAGGAGAATCAGCTGTATCTATATCAAAGAAATATGGCATCCAAACATTGTCTGGATGGTCAAAAAAAGAAAACACAATATATTCAGAGATCGAAAAAAATTTCTGCAAAAAGAGTGCGGATGCATGTCTCCCTAAATGAGGATTTGAATAAAGCATGTTATATGTGGCTCTTAAACACCCGACACCAAAACATTCCTGTGTCTGGAACTATTTTCAAAGTCAATGCTTTGCACTTTGCAAATGAACCTGGTTGTGACAACTTTTAAGCATTCGATGGATGGTTAGATAGATATCGTATAATGTTTCTTTTGAAATAGTATCAGGTATTTTATCATTTTATTTTTTCATTGATACTTACATTTTTTTTAGTCGTTTGTCTAAAAACTAATAATAAGCATGGAACTCTCATTTCTATTCCGTCGCCTATAAACCAATAAATTATCAATCCAATTCTTTTGTTTTAATTTGTTTTAAGTCATTACCACGTTTTGGCTTATTATCACGCACTTCATGAAAAACAAATTAAGTCCTAAACCATAGCTAATACAGTTTATGCTGATTTTAAAGTTACTTTTCATATTTTTTATAGGTGTAAGTCAAGATGTTACTAATGAAATGACCGCTCCTTGGAGGGAAACAATTTTTTTTTAAATACAATTTTTGGTATATCATAAATTGTTATGGCTTTTCCAAGATTGTTTCTCAGCCATGTATCTTGTGCTACTGATAGGTTCTTTTTAAAAGGTCCAAACACTGATACATCTAGTGGCTGCAGATTATGGCTGCAGTGTGGTAGAAAAATCAACATGACTATTCCATTCTCCTTTGCTAAGTTTAGTGTTTCAAAATGTAAGTGAGAAGAGTGATTGCCCAAAATTAACAGAATTTTATATTCATTTGAAGGCTTCACATGCCTAATGAAGTGTTGGATAAAATCTTTGAATTCAATATCTGTAACCCAGCCACTTCCATTACCTACCCCAATACAGTCTGGTAGACCATTATTAACAAAATAATCTTTGTAATTTTTGAGAAGAAACACAAACATTGGAGGCACTGTATTTCCTGAGGCAGATACAGCGATTACCATTGTGACTTTAGTGCCTCTTTCTTCAGATGTCATTGCACCAACATTTCTTTTGCCCTTCGCAGCCACAATCTTACTAGATTTTACAACTGTAGATACACAGTTTCGTCAATGTTCCATATTTGTGAAGCACTGAATTTGTATATATCCATAACTTCACCTAGCTTATCAAAAAACACTTTTACATTTGCAGCGTTAAATGATGTTGCCCCACCAAGGCTAGTTGCTTCAGGTTTCCTTATAGATAAATGAGGATTTCTTTTTAAAAAACTAGTCATCCACTCTTTACCGGTCATCTTATGTGTTGTCCAAGAATCTGGTATTTTGATTTTGTATTGAAGAGCACACTCATAGGCAAGAGAACGAACATTTTTAGGAGAATAGCCATAAAATGTAGATGCCATTTGCAATAAATAATTTTTTAAGGCACTTTTTTGCTCTAGGCAAAAAATTAATCTAGGTTTTGAATAACCCATGGATGGGTAAACACCTAAGTTTAGTTTTAAAATGTATCTTGTTAATGTCATTCTCTTGATGTTGAATTTTTTAGCAGCTGCTCTAGCACTTTTTTTTCCCTTCAAAAAAGAACTTGCTGCATCACTAAGCTGCTGGCTTGTGAAAGCACCATTTGAAGTTTTTCTTTTATAATTATGCATCCTATAATATATATATATATATATATATATATATATATATATATATATATATATATATATATATTTATATATATATATATATATATATATATATATATACACATATATATATATACATATATATACATATATATGTATATATATATATATATATCTATATATATATATATATATATATATATATATATATATATATATATATTATAGGATGCATAATTATAAAAGAAAAACTTCAAATGGTGCTTTCACAAGATGATGAAGAATACTTCCCTGCATTAAAAAATTCAATTGATCAGTTACGTCAGCGTGATGAGGATTTTTATCCGGATGATTTTACTTACAAAGATAAATTAAGAATTGATGATGATGTTTTGGTTATGGGAGGAGTGTTCACAGATGAAGATATTGTTCAAGATATCATTGAGGTAGTTGAAGAAGAAATGCAAGAAGAAGAAGAAGGAAACGAAACGTTGGATGAAACGGTGACAAAGTCAACGACTGAAAAAGTTTGTAAAGCAATTGATACCCTTATTAATTTTTTGGCGTTTACTTAGAGTGGTGAAATTAGAAGAATAGCCTTGAATGCTTTAAAACTGTTTTAAAAAGAGTTGTGCGAGTCACTGAAACAAGCATCAATTTTGGACCTTTTTTGTTTATAGTATATGTGTACATAATATTTATTTATCGAAGAACATTCGATAAGTCTCGAAATCTCAATAAGTCGGACATTTTCAAAAAGTCTAACTTAACGAGAGCTTTGCTTAATTCAGACATTCGCTAAGTCGAACAATAAATATATACCCCTTCAAAGTCCGAATTAACGGGATTCTACTGTAGTTTGTTAGGCTTTTAAAGAGATTTACTATTCGAATTTTAGTTGGTTGTCAATGTTATGCCTTCGAAATTTTATTCAAAAAAATGTGCGGTCGTAGCGTAAAGATTTTTGTTAAAACAGCTGGTAGCGAAAGAGTTAAACTTAGGAAAGTTTAATTAACAGCATTTACTTGCTAAACTTTTCATCGGGTACAAATATCCTTGAAATTCTAATTGAATCATGCGAAAATATATACAATGAAATTTATTGTATTGCCTATTTTATTTTATACTTAAAATTAAACAATTATTGGTCACGATTGCAAAAAAGTGCAGCATTATCGAGTAGATTTTAAAATTGAAATCGTTTATTGGAAAATTTTTATTGTCAATTTTGGTAGTTTTTTGATTCGTAATTTTAAGAGGCTTATATAAAATACTCGCCAAATACGACATAAACTGGGAAGTATTGAAAACAATGTTTTTTAACGCGCGCTGCGACACATTGGCAATTTTAATCGCCATCTACCTTAAATTATTGCCATAAAACATTATTACTTTAATTAATAAAAAAGCTGTCTGTAAATTTGTTAAGTGTAAAATCTACGAATATTTTCTAACTAAAAATTTAATAATTCAGCAAATATTTCTAATAAATGATGTCGTTTACTAAAATTCTTTATTAATTAAAAATTTAAGAATTTTAAAAATGTCATTTCGATAGGAGAACAATAACGTCATAGTGATAAATGGCTTAGAAAAAAAGTTCACGTTGTTTACATAAGGGGTCGTCCATAAAGAACGTACGCCAAAAATTTTGAACTTTGACACCCCCTCCCCCCTGTTGCCATACATACTTTTAAATCCCCACCCACCTTAAAAAGTACGTGCGTTTTTCATATACCCTCCCCCCTAACTTTTTTTTTTCAATAAAAAAGTTTATTGAAAAAAAAAATACAACATAAAATGCATTATTAGAAATTCTTTAGAAATTCAAATAACAAAAAACATTATAGATAAAACACACTTTTCTTGATTTTTTACCGGCAAAATTTGTTATTATGTCATCATATGACAGAGTCTTAGCCGACTCATTTTCCACTGAGAGCATCATAAGATCCAAAAAACGTTCTTGTCCCATAGTGGCTCTACAATAATTCTTTATCAATTTTAATTTAATCAAGGGTTGTTCACCCTCTGCAACAGATTGTGGCATTGTATTAAAGATTCGAATTAAGATGCATACATAGGAAAAAATAGGCTGCAGACTCTTTTAATGTATTTGGTTAAGAAGGGTCAATGAGTTTCCAGAAATAAAAAACGAAGAATCCTTTAAACGATTAAGATGCCAAATTTCTTGTATTAAGTCGTCTTCTTTGACATCATTAGCGTAGAACTCCGCCAATTCACAAGCTTTATCTCTTGAGAATCTGGTTCTTGGTCTTTTAACCAGATGAATAAGAACCTTGAAGAAACACTCTTTACTATGTCAAATCTTCACTAAATTTGATGAATAAAATAATCAAGTGCAACGTTGAAGATGTTTACCTTAAATTGATGCTTGGGCTCTCATAGCAGAAAACTGCATTTGCAGGTTCATCGGATACCGTTTCGCTCTTTTCTTTCGTTTTGTCAAAAATTCAGTTTTAAAGCCTAGAGGACCTGCAACAGCTTTTGCTTCAGCCAAAATATTATTCCATGAATAGCGGATGTGGTTAATGTTGCTTATTAGTTGTTGAATTAGAATAACTTCGTCATCTATTGTTAGTGAAGTTGACTGGAACAAACGGCTTACTTAATCTACTACTTGTAAAGTTTTATACCAAAAGGTCAGAAGCACAACAGTTTCAAAGGATTAAAGCTGAGTTTTTGATAAATCTTTATTAAAAACTCAGCTTGATTTAGCATGTCAGCTATAAGGTCAAGATCCTCTATAGTACGATTGAGGGCACTAATAACTTCCCGTGGTCGTTTTGCTATTGGCTTAACAGCGACAATCCGAGCTGACCACCTGGTATCGGAAAGCTTGTGAAGAAAAATTCCAGTCAATTTTTGCAAAATCTTTCACCTAGCTGGACTGCAGCTAAAGAACACGTAGAGAGCTTGGATATTACCGAAGAAAGTCTTCATCTCAGCACAAGATTTAACTGCATGTACTCAAGCTAAATTAAGGCTACGGGCGCCACAAGGAATATAGAGGGCTAATGGATTTTTCTGTAAAATTAACGCTCGTACTCCGACGTAAATTCCAGCCATATTTGAGCCGTTGTCGTAACCTCGGCCACTGCATTTCTGCAAGTCAAGACTTACTTTTATTAAAAGATCACAAATTAGTTTCGCAATATCCACTCCTTTTTTTCTTCATGTCTTCAACGTAAAGAAAGCGCTCTTTTAGCTCCAAGCTTTTTTTGTTGAAGCTAAAATGAACAAAGCGAAGAATAAAAGTGATCTGTTCAGTGTGTTAAACATCTGGCGTCCCATCGATAATGGCTGTAAAGTTTTCAGCTTTTAAGTTCCCTGTTTTTTGTGACGAGCTTCGTTTTCTAGATAGTTTTTTAATGTTTTGCTGTGATTTGAAATCATATGTAGAGCTTCTTGAAAATTGCCACTTTCTTGCTCTCCAAGAGCAGATTTTAACCTGCTAATAATACAAGAAACTATAAAAAAGATATACTTTTTATACAATAGATATCAATAGCCAAGTAAAAATAGTTTACCTCTAAACGCCATGTTTCGTGATGAGAGAAACAATGTCGCATCCAAAATACAATTCGATCATCAAGCTTCCTCCATTCGCCTTTTATTCCACCATTCCAACGGTGAAGAAGACATCAATCTCCTGCTGATCCAAAACTTTTGCACCCAAATAAAGAGCAAGGGAAACATAGAAGAAGTGAACTTATTGTTGTGCTCCATACAAGATAATTTTTTTTACGGATCATTATGATTCTTAACTCTTTACTAAACAAACTTTGATGTTTTCAATTAAATAATAATAATTTTCCGAAGAATTATTCAAAATGTTTTTAATATGGGACAAATCAGCAGTTGAGTCTACATATTTAATTTATTCCGAATGGTAACATTAAACAATTGAGTTTTAAAACGAACAAAGAATAAACAAATATGTTTTAAGTGAAATTAAAAAAAAATTGAAAAACTTATTTTCAATTTTTTTTAAATTTTACTTAAAACATATACAGTGGCGAGCAAAATAATAGGTGTAAATAATAAATTTCACTTAAATTGACATTTTACAGTATATTTTATAAAGTGACATCTAGGAACTGATTGCTACACAAACTATGCTTATTTTATTATAACAGAGAGCAGTATATTTCCAATTTCTTACAAATTTACAAGGGGAATACCCTATTTATATATTTAACCTACAAATTTGGTGGAGCAAAATAATAGGTGTGTGTTTATTTTAACCTGTTTGCTGTAGGATTAAAAACATTTTATTATTTTTATTTGTTGTTGATATAAAGGTAAGGTCAATATTTATGCAACTTATATAAAATAATAACATATCATATTTGTATTGAATTAGAATTAGATATAAAATGGGACGAGGAAAACATTGCACAGCGATAGAAAAAAAACTTATTAGAAACTTAAGAAAACAAGGAAAAACTTACAAGGAAATTTCAGTTACGATGGGATGTTCTCAAAATAAAATTACAAATGCATTAAAAACAGAAAAATCACGTGAAAATAGAGGAAGACCACGCAAAACGTGTCAGCGTACGGATGATCACATTACAATTATTTCAAAAGAAGACCCATTCAAGCCAGCAACAAAATTTTTAAATGAAATTAATGAAAATATTAGTGTTTGGACAGTTAGAAGAAGGCTTTTAGAAAGTAAGTTGCCAGCTCGAACTCCGAGGAAAGTACCATTACTTGGTAGAAAGAACATTATGAAAAGAAAAATTTTTGCAAAAAATCATATTGCTTGGCGGAGAACAGATATGACCAAAAAATGGCGTGATATTTTGTAGTCATACTAAATAATGTCATGTTGCCATTTGCCGAAGAAAATATGCCGATAATTTGGCATTTCCAACAGGACTGCGACCCAAAACATACATCCAAAGCTGCGAAAGAGTGGTTTACGACCAAAAATGTAAAAGTTTTAGAATGGCCACCTCAGTCACCGGATCTAAATCCTATTGAAAATTTATGGAGGCAGTTAAAACTTAAAATTTCTGGACAATATCCAAAAAATAGAAATGAACTGTGGATGATGCTCCAGGAGGCTTGGTACAGCATTCCTGTAGAAGTTTGCAGAAAACTAGTGGATTCAATGCCGTCAAGATGCACGGAAGTATTAAAAAATAAAGGGTATGCAACAAAATATTAATAATTTGCAACCCTATTGACTTCCATCTTCATTTTTTATTTTACACCTATTATTTTGCTCGGTGTGGAATTTATTTTTTTTAAATTAAAATATATTATATATATTTAATAACTTAATTTTTATTAATTTCTGTTTATTTATGTAATAAAATAAAAGTTCTATTAAAAATTCAAATTTTTATATTATTTGTTTCAAAGATATTCTCGTATTTGTTAATTTTTTGGTTCGGACCTATTATTTTGCTCGCCACTGTATAACTTTGCAAAGCCATTAAGGAGGGGTAGGAAAGGGAGGAATAAGGAATTAATCAAAAGATGTCCTCGAACCAAATTAGAGCTGTTAATGGCCCAATAAAATAATTTTATTTTCAAAGCTGAGGGCATTTTTTATCAAATGCTACAGTATCATAAAAAAATCAGTTAAAAAATATTTTATGAACTAGTATAGTATTCTCTTTAATCTACGTTCTATTACTGTTAAAAAATACTGGTTGAACCAATGCTTAACTATATATTGCACAAAGTTCAAAACATTGATAATATAATAAAATAATACAAAATATTTACAGTTTCTTTATTTATTCAAATATAAGCAGAGATCATGTCACACTCTGTGAGTTTTAATCCATAAATCAACCGAGTAATATCATACATATATATGAAACAAAACAAAATATATATACATTTATATAAATTAGTAAAAACACTTATCTAATTTTTGATTACTTCAACACTGTGTTTCACCATCAGTAGATTCATCATGAAGAATCATTTCCTGATTCTTCCTGATGAACCTACTGATGGTGAAACACAGTGTTGAAGTAATCAAAAATTAGATAAGTTTTTTTACTAATTTATTATTGCTCTGTTCTTTTAGAACATTGAGCACTCTGTTTGTAGAATACACTAACATGATTTATATATATATATATATATATATATATATATATATATATATATATATATATATATATATATATATATATATATATATATATATATATATATATATATATATATAAACATACATAAAAAGCAACAGCAACACAATAAACATCAATCATTGCGCCAACAAAACACAATGAACAACAAACATTTCACAAACTAAGCAAACTGAATCAACAACAACAACAAAAAAATTAATAATAAATTTATCATTATTTAAAAACAAAAGTACACTACTTGCAAACAATACTTCAAAAAACGAGGCGTATAAACAATACAGTACAAAACAATGTTTACAATGTGCTAAATCTATAGAAATCAAAAAAATTGTTTTTTTGCTTTTCTTTCAAAAACATTAATGTTATAATAGTCCTGTCAAAATAATCAAGAAAATATTGGTAGGTTTGCAATAATTCGCATAGAGCTGAAAATCGGTACATACGTTGGGGACATTATTAAAAATAAAATATAAAAAAATCCACACCGATTCCACATCTGCAAAAAAAGTTATTCAAGGGAAAAGGATAAAAACTTTTTTCGTTTTGCTAGCGCCATTTACTATCTAAAGAAAATAAAAATTTTTGCGGCTTTTCTCTGATCTTGGATTAGAAGTAAAAAAATTGTTAAGTTATAGGGGGTTTTATTTTTTGTTTAGCCGTTCTAAAATAAATTACTATTTACTTAAAATTAGGTTCTTATAGTTGTGATATGTTTAAAAAGATATTTACAAGTATTAATTTAGTATATTTTTTATTTATTAATTTTTTTTATATAATTTTTTTGTAAAGCCATGTTTAAAAACCCTGTTATGAAAAATAGTTAATATTTTTTTTCAAGATTTTAAACGCTATAAGTATTTCATCACGTTACAGTTCTGTAGCAACCGGGGGGTCAGCAGGGGCATTTGCCCTTCCCAATAATTTTTCAAATAAATAGTTTTAAAGTTAATTATTCGAAAAAAGCAAGCGATTACAAATTAAGAAATAAAAGAAAAAAAAAGGATACAAAGGACCTAATTTGTTATCCGTATTTTCGGCGTAAGTTCCTTTGGCAAAAAAATGTGGACCTTCTACTATTTGACCTGCCCAATTTTATTCCCCCCCCCCCCCTCAAAAAAAAAAAAAGTGTTATACCAAACTAAGTTTGTCTTAAACGATATTTCGTCTGGCTTTTGCAGTTAAAACGTTTCTCATAACGACTTGTACTACTTAATACTTTTTTTACAATTGTCGCAAATCTTTTATTTGTTATAAACTTTTATCAATAAGTGGGAAACATTTCTTATTAATCGTGGAATGAAGACTTTAATTGATTCTAGATGACGTCTAAATCTGATGACGTTGCAAAAAACGGTCTGATGACGTTGCAAAAAATGTTACTGCACGCGTTGAGTATGAATGTGATTTATTTGCCACTTAAGGTACCATAATAGTTTATTCGATGATTCGAATGATTCGATAGAAGAAATGTTTAGATACAATGAAAATAGTGATGATTGTCAGTTTTTATCGGAAGAGTTCAAAAGTATTTGCAAAAATCCAGATTTAAATAACAGAACAATTGAATGTTTTTTAAATAACAGAACAATTAACGATTGAAATCAAGTTTAATAATAAAATTATTATCACTGAAAAACCGGGCAGATTAACTTTCATTTATATTTTTGACAATCATTGTTATATTCGTAGCCAGGCTTATTATGAAAAAAAAAAAAAGCCAAAATAAAGAGGAAGAACATTTTCAAATCTTAAAAACTGCATCAGCAATCATTCGAAAGGACATCTCATAATTAGTCTTTGATAATACCAATTATTCCTCACCTAGTCGAATGTTTGAAGATATTACCAGCGATATTCCTGAGTCGTCGACTTTTTTTTTGGAGCAAGTAGAAATAAACGATCTAAATTAGAACATATAAAATTAGTTTGTACAGGTTTCAGCCACAGTATTATATTTGCTGTTAGTCTAGATTTTTCAAGTCAAAATTACAATTAGGTCTCTCAGAATTTTTTCATAGACGGTTTGGTTCAAAACGCCTTACACAAATATTTTCTTCTTCTGGTTTATGCGCATCTAACAACGACACTGTGATGTATGAGGAATCGTCAATTCTTCATCATTCACATATTCTTACCAATCTTACCACCACAAACTGGCACATTTATTCAATATGTTGCAGATAACGCTGATATGAAAGTAAAGAGTTTAGACAATAATAACACATAAAGAGTATCATTCAATTTGTTACGTCGAAATTTTCATTTACACAAGAAGATCAAATACAACAAATAGATCTTGTTATTAATGATAAGTTAGTTGTAGATTTTAATATTACCGTTGAAAATATCATAGTTAACATAATTTCATATAACGATATCAAAAGTTACGATAATACTGTATGTGAAGGATTTTTTTATCATTCCAATGAAAAACTAAAAGAATTTGAAAAACAAAGACCTGCAGCAAAACTATGGATGCAATATTTTAATATGGTGTCGATTGCAAAGAAGTTTATTTGAACAGGATCTTCTTGCTCATTATAGAGTTCCAAAAAAAAATTGTTTGTACAGACAAGTATAGATATAAAAGTTTTTAAAAAAATACATGGAACAATAAAAGAGTGCAACTACATTGTCTTCTTCCAACATCTGCTTCTGCTAGTCAATACTTATATTGAGCATACTTTCAAGTTCAAGTATGGATAGGCAATTAACAGGACACAGCAGACTGGGGTTAGAAGTTAGTTGGTGGGAGTGGGAACCAACTCAAACTCCCACTTGCTCCGGAAATACTTCTCAACACCATTTTTTACAATTGCAAAAAGGGTTGTAGTGCAAAATGTAGCTGGAAAAAAGTTGGATTATTGTGTTCACCAGTATGTAATAATTGTCGAGGCAAGCCTTGCTCCAATTTTGAATCAATTTCAACAAATGAAGATTTTGATGATATTATTGATGAGACAGCTGTTATATCTTTTTCACATTTCCAGCTAGAAAAAGAAGAAGATGAAGAAGAAGAAGAAGGAAAAAGCGAAGAAGATATAATATACTAATATATATATAATAGTATATAGTAATAATACTAACATACAATATATAAAACATAATATGCAGATTATAATATTTTGAATAATAAGACTAATATAATATTTAAGACTAATATAATAATTAAGACTAATATAATATTTTGAATAAAAAGAGTTAAAAAACATCAGTTTGTAGTAATTATAAATTTTTTTAACTTGATTATTACTTAACTAGAGTAAAAGTAGCACAAACCGGACAGTGCACAAACCGGACAGTGCACTAATGCGGTCATTTGTTGAGAAAACTGACTGCCTTCACTAAAAATAAAGATATTTGCAAATTATAAAAAAGTTTTTTTAACTTTTAGTGTATGGAAAATTAAAAAATATTAAAACAAATTTACTAAAATGGTTGCTTTAATAAGATATTTAAGTTAAAATAAACCTAAATCCTTACAATCAAACTCTTTTATCGAGTTAATCTTGTCTCAACATCTTCAGATGTTTATTGAATGGGGCTTTAGTAAACAATTAGATCAAGTCTAATGAGACACTATTTAGTTGAAAATGATGAAACGCATTGGTTTAAAAATGAAAAACCTGGTTACAACTGATTACAAAGTTTTATAAGTTGACGGCACTCAGAACTGAGCATAAGAACAGCTACAAATATCACATCTTTAAGAGGGGCGTCATGCACACCAGAAATTAATGCTCGTTAATTTTTTGTTTTGAAAAACAATTTTATTTAGTAAAAAGAGGTCTTGGTAAACCTATGTGTTTGTTGAAATGTGATGGAACTGGTTTCAACGGTGATAAAAGCAATGCAAAAGTAATTACCAAAAAGTGTTCAAAGGCCGTGTATTAACTGGAAATAACAAAAAAATACATCATCCTTAATTGTCTTCACGCCAACGGTCTGTTGTCAACTCCAACAGTCTATTGTCAACGCCAACGGTCGGTCAGCGTCGTATTTTGTTGATTACAAATCAAATAGTTGGAAAGTACTAAAAATACTGAAAGTAGTTTTAATAATCTGTTCAAAAACGTTTTCACAACGTCTCCTTGCACAGTTGTAGAGTTGCAAAAAAGCTTACACTCGTACTCAAATTATTGCTTATTTTAAAAGCATTAGACTTTTTTCCATTAAATCAATAAATTAGTAAATCAAAATTTAAACTTTTGAGCGAATTACATATTGACCATATTTACAAGCACATATACAAGTACTACAACTTTACCACACAACCCAAGTTTTTGATTTAAATTGCTCAACAAACACCAACCTCGATTCCACTTACAGAGCCTCACACAAAAGCATTCACAACCGTGTGAATGCTTTTGTGTGAGGCTCTATAGTTGATTGACACTATGATCAAAAAATATGTAAAATTGATTTAATTTTGATAGAACCTCTAACTAAAAAATTTTTAAAAAATATTTTCTTATTTGGAATAAGGTTATGGCATTATGGCATCGATCTTCTGTTTCCTTTACTTTCTTTTTGAATCTCCTAAGTAAACTTATCCCGGTGTTTAATCAGAAGGTTTAGCACCTTAGATATAACAATTAAGTTGCACTCACTAAGAGATTGTTTGTCAGCTGGTCAATATTGAGTGAGTTTGATTTCCTGAAACCTTAGAATCTGCCCTATAAAAGCCATTATTTTACCCTGAAAGTATCAGGGCAAAAACGTCACAAATTAAAATATAAATTTAAATGATTATAAAAATGTAAATTCTAACATCAAAAGTTTAGACAAAGTCTGGGTCAGACCCCTTTAAAGCTGTAAATTGAGCCATTAATTTACCATAAAATAATCACAGACCAAGTTTTCAAAAAAAGTTCTTATATCAAAGTAGTACTCAAATAACACAAATCTAACACATTTTCGGCGAAAACTGAGGCCAGACTCTCTCGACGATTGACTATTAAAGCTATTCCAAAAGTATTACATATAGATCTGAATTTAACATGATATTATATTATTGTGCAAAATTTTCGTTATAAAGTAAGAGGCGTTTACGAATTATTAACATTTATATTTAAATTCATTGCAACATTCAAAGCTGCTCGGTCTGTACTCATATATGTTTGTTACACTTTTAATGCTTAAATTTGTTATAGGTGCAATTAGGAGAAAAAAAATGTTTATTGTTTTTGATTATCAAGTAGTTTGACACAAGTAATAAATAATATATGAAGCAATAAAAGTAAAGTTTATATGAGTTCTATTTTGTTCTTGAAAAAAGTATATAATAAGCAGGGAAGGACGCAAGTTTTTAGTTTACCCCGTCAAAAAAAAGTACATGAAGAGTTGAAAAAAACTTTGTTTTTTTAAAAAAAAAAAAACAGTTAAATTGTTTTCTAGACGTCTGATTGATTTCACATTAGAGCAAACAAAAAATGCAGATGCAAAGAATTTCTGCACTAACAAATCAATTTCAGCAAGGCAAAGATGGGCTCAGAGTCGTTTAAAAGATATTTTGCAAGATTTAAAGAAAAGTTGAATCAAAAAGTTTTCATATCATCTATGTCAAACATTGCGTATGATCCAAGAGGCCATTAACCTTTTTTTCTAATGATATAATCAAAAATCTTCTGTTTAACATCGGATCTGGAAAAGCTCTACACGAAGACAATAGTATTTCCTATTAAAGTCGTAAGCACTTCAAAATAATCAGTTCAAAGACTCTTTAGTAACATTCTAGATATAAAGTTGGGAAGATGATTCGTTTATCTCAATATTATGTAATAATATTAGTTTTTTGCAATAAAGATCAATGTTTCTCTTTTACGTAAGAAAAAATGGTAAAATTGAAGAAATATATTTGAATTCTATTGACAAGAATGTTGATTCCAGAACGATTTTTCATCTAATGTTGATTACTGGGCTATTTAATATTGTTGCGCGTATTTCTGATGCCTATAATCTAATAACTGTCTAAGGATATTTGTTTAATATCAAATTTTTTTTATGTTCTTTATTACAATGTTTAAGATATAAATACAAATATACAAGAGAAAAATTACAAGTGAAGATATCGTAAAAATAAACAAATAAAAAAAGGATTTGAAAATGTAACTAAAAGTTAGTTTGTATACAAAGAATACTCAGTTATACACAAAACTGGGAGAAAAGTTATGTAAGTATCTTCCAGCAAACCACACATTCTTAAAACGTGGCTACACAACTTGCTTCAATCGTAAAGGAAAAGGTTGACCGATAAATTTTTTGAGAAAGATCCCATGTTGCAATAAAACTTTTGATTGAATGTGTACTAATAAGTATGTTTCTGAAGCAGGTTTTCAGGTAATCGAAAACTTTTCAGTAATAGCATTTATGAAAAAAATACTTCTGATGATGAAGGACGTTTTGAGCTATTTTTAAATAAATATAAACCGAAAAAAAATAACTCCGCGATTTCGTGTATCAAGAAAAAGGATTGAAGTTACTTTCCATCTTGTTCTAGCGTATTACATAAAAAGATTTGGAGAACTAATTACATAGTTAAAATATGATTTCTACCTCTTTTTCCAAAAAATTCAGGATCAAAAAGAGGATCCTTAAAGACGGAATATAAAATGGTTTGCTTTTGAAATGGTTTTCTAATTGGATTGGTGCTGTTGACAGTCCAAATGATAATAAATCAGATGACTATAACAAAAGAGAAAGGTATAATCTTTGGTTTTAGAAACTTTATTGATAATATAAATAAAAAGAGACACTTATAGGTTCTTCATTATATAAATTTATCTTTATAGACTTCATTCGATTGTCATGATTTGATGTTGACTTTATAGTCGACATTGTTTTAAAAATGACTAATTGAGTATTTTTTTTTTTTTTTTTTTGTTATTCACCTCCTCAAGGCCGAAGGCCACTACAGATGAGGAGGCTACTTATTAGTGGTTATAACCCTCTCTCAACTCTACAGCTCCGAAACACGAACCTTGACGAACAAGGCCGCTGCGCGGATAAACAAGTTGAGCGCGGTACTACCAGGGACGTGGTGGGGATCGAACTCGGAACCTCTCGCTTATGAAGCGAGCGCTTTACCACTACACCACTACCGCACGCTTTACCACTACACCACTACAGCGCTTTACCACTACACCACTACCGCATTTTATACTTTGTAGAGATTTTTTGATGAAAATTATGAGGATTAAAATGACTTATGATTCTATATTTTTCTAAACTATAATTCCGTATTTTTCTAAAATATAAATCCAATTAAATAAAAATAAACGTTAGTTAATATAATAAAATATAATAAATATCATAAAATAAAAAGCCTTTTAGCATTCAAATTAATTACTGATACTTAAGCGAGTTCATAAAAAAAGGATGACAATCAATTTTAGAAAGCATCCAATGGTTGCATAACCATCGGCTTACATACATACATATATAAACAAACACAAAAATAGTTTCAAATATATATAAATATTGAATTGCACCACTTGTCACGGATGCATCCTTGTTACCTTTATTATTAAATGCAGTTTTAAAATTAAGAGAATTATTTTTGTATAAAAATTACACAATTGTAATAATGCATAATATAATGTAAATAAATATTATACAATTTTAGGTTTTTTAAACTATTTTTATTGGTTTAAATTTTTAATTCAAAAAAGCACAAGAAATAACTAAGCTTTTTTTGTTGTCGGTTAAATCACCAACATTACTCATTTTCCCCTCTCCCCCACTCCCACCTTCAATTGGCATTTATTTACGCTGAATCTGGGACTAAAAATAACCTTTAGCTACAAAAATAAAATATCTCTAAGCAAACAATTAAAAAAAATTTAACTCTAATAACGAGCCGAAAAATGTGTATTTGCTGAGATAAGATCCATGCAAGATAATATTTCTTGTTTTTTTACTGCTACTGAATGTGATGTAATTGGGCATCTTAGAAAATTAAACTGTCTTTCTTTGCATTCCTCAGTCCAGACTTCCATATTGTGAGTACTGCTCACTTCAGTTTTTTTTGTTTCAACTACAACACCGCTTGGTGGAAAACCAAGTTGACAAGCTTCTTGCATTAGTTTTTTGACAACCGATATATCTGTTCGATCAACCCATAAATATTTATGCGCATCCATAGCTGCATTTTTAAACACAGTTATCCATGCTTCTAGAATTTGGTCAAAAGAATTAGTTTCTATAGGAACTAGTACGTGATAACCAAAAGAGGCTAAAAAGCGAAAGACGTCAATTCTGTTGTGTGAATCGATAACTCCTTGATTTCTAATATGTAAAACTACCGAAGAGTTGTCAGAATATGACGGTGATGCTTTAACAAGCTGTGCGGTTTTTGGCATGACGTGCCATGCAAATATCTCTTTATTTGGTTTTAAGTAAACTTCATGTCCGCTTTTTAGTCCAAATTCAGAAGGATGAGGTAATTTTGGTGACCGATGTGTTAATGAATACAATAAGTAAACGACCAAAACCATACTAACAACGTACCAAACTACTTTAACTATAAAAAAAAATAAATATCATAAGTAATACATATTACCATAAAAAAAAAACTAAATCTGAAAAACAAAGAAACATTTATATATATATATAAAGTTTTATATATAAAAAGTTACCTAAAAATCTAATGAAATAAAGAAACGATACTAAAGTACACCAGGAGATGTTTTCAGAAGTGAAAAAACCACAATTTTTTATAACATTAGCTATAGTGTACATCTGTTTATGCTTGTTGGCTGTATTACTTTGAGGATTCAAATGAATTGTAAGCTGTTGATCTTTTTGCGCAAAGTTTGACATATTTATAGCAAATTTATTATACATAGCTTCACAATAATTGTTGGAAAAACCAATTTCACCTTGAAATGATATGACGTATAGTTTGTTAAAAATGACTGATTGAAGCGATTCTACAACTTTCCCATCTCTGAGCATTATGTGTTCGCTTTCAAAAGCCTCATAAAAACGACCATTTCTTAAACGCATAGGCATAGTAAATTTAACTAAGCCGCATTGAACTAAAACTTTTTTTAAAATTTTGCTTCGCCATCAATTTTTGCTTTGATTTGCTTCTTTGCAAGATGCTTTGATCAAAAGATGCTTTGATTGAATAAAGTTTAATAGCGTATTTGACGTAATTAGTGACGTCAAAATAACTGAATACCTTGGTGAATGAGTTAGTACATATGATAGCGTCTCTATTGAGCGACGTCATAATAATTTTTTTTTTTAATTTTTTAAACGATTTAATTTTTTTAAATTTACTTCATACTAGTTTTTCTACCATAAATTATTGTATAAATATTTTAGTTTAATATTAGCGATTATATAAAATTTTATAGCTTGATACAAAAGTATACGCAATTCACAAACATTTAAAACACGTAAATATTCGGTAATATAACGGTATAATTCGGTAAATAACAGTAAAATTGTCATCAAAAAGATTACAGTTATATATACACAGCCTAAGGTTAGAATAACCTTGTTTTATCTTCACATGTTAAAAAATTGTGAGTTATTAATTATGTTGTGTACCTCGTAATAATGGTTTTCTTCAGTGTCGAAACTTAAAAGTAAAAAGGATGCGAGAAAAAACAAATATTTTGAAATTTAATTTCATATATGAAATATTTAAATGTATCTTTTATTTCAATTATTCGTATATACGAATAATTGAAATAAAAGATACATTTAAATATTTTTAAGTAAAATATTTTTATTGAGCTTAACTTGTTTCTTTAACAATCTGAACGACATAATTATGAGTAAAAGTGCAAAGTGAACAAATAAACAGAACACAATAAATTGCGAACTTATTTTTTCGGTAGATAGATTTTGTATACGCGTGCGAACAATTTTTTTAATTTGTACACCCTTTTTTATATCAACTAAATTAGTTAAAAATCCCTAACTTAACCCTAATTAAATATCGGTTGAACACGATGAAACTCAGCACCTTTTAATCATTAATTACTCAAAAACTTGACAAATTTTTTAATTTTTTTTTGCACACGGAAGCTAATGTGTTGTTGTTTGATTGTAATGAATATAAGTATTGGTTATCATTGTTATCGGATTAAAATGAGTAAAAAAATATTTAATTGAAAAAAGTTTTAGAAATTTTTTTCAAAACCCTTCATTATAACAAATTGACATTTCAATATTGACCGGTGTTTTTCGATCATCAGTTGGATTTATTTTGCGAAGATATAAGCAATCTATTGAACGAGAAGTTGCAAGTGGAAACAAGAAAGGATTTAAAGATAAACATAAAGCAAAATCAATCATTCGCTCCATAAAGGCAAATCCATGTCAGTCGCAGAGAGATCTTGCAAGAAAAAGTTAAAAATTATTGAAATGCGTAGATAATTCAATTAACTTTATTGTGTCAAAAAATTACAAAAATCTGTTAAGTAGTTAGCATAAGTTATACATACGTTAACTATGTGAATGTATATATATAAATATATATATATATATATATATATATATATATATATATATATATATATATATATATATATATATATATATAGGGTAGATTAGGGTATTATGAGCACCTTAAGCAAAAATTGGAATAATTTCAAAAATAATTAAGCTGGATCCAAAATTTTTGCGAATAAACAATATTTAGGGATCCCTTCTCATGATCCACTCAGATATTTGGGCACCCGAAATTTTTTCTTAAAAACGCAGAGGTTTTAAAAACGTCACAAAAATGCTCATATTACCCAGACCACTTGGTAATATGAGCACTTTAAATTAGCTCAAAAAAAAAGATTAATTTTGTAAAAAAATACCAACCTGACAATTAGAACTAATTTTTGGAATGTAATGATTTGTTTTTAACAAAATTTATCATTAAAAGATCAAATTTTAAGCCACTTTTTGTTGAAACAATACTACTATGTTTTCCGCAAGAAAAAAAAAAAAAAAATTGTTCGTATTTTTTTCAATTTTATCAACTCAAACCTTTGAACGATAAAAATTCAATTTTTTTGAATTTAAATTACAGAAAAATATTTAGTATTGTTAAAATATCAAAAAGTTTTACTATATTTTATTTTTATTCAAAAAACCAATTAAAATCACTGCTTTTTTAGGACTTTAAACTTGGTAATTTCAATGAAAATCACTGGGTAATTTGAGCATGCTCATATTACACAAAAATGGCATCTTTAAATAAAGTCAAAACTAAATAGTTCTATGCATTGTTTTTCTAGCCAAAAAGGATTGTATATTTAGCTAACATATTTTTTTTTATGAAAAAATTAATTTCATTATTTTAGCACCAAAATTTCGCGCCACAGACATATTCATGCGTGATGATATTATTTTAAAAAAGCAAAAAATTTAACAGCGTTTTAATTAGATGATACCCGCTAATTACTTCATATAGATTTACGCTAATTGCACTGATTCCTGTAATCACTACATAAAGTCGATTCAAAAAATACATAGCAACTTTAACTTCACTGCTTACATCTAAGAAATCTTTAAGTATGCTCATATTACCAAGGTGCTCATATTACCCTAATCTACCCTATATATATATATATATATATATATATATATATATATATATATATATATATATATATATATATATATATATATATATTTATATATATATATATATATATATATATATATATATATATATATATATATAAACAGGGGCGGATCCAGGATTTTTAATGACTGTAGCAAAAATGCCATAAATTTTTTTTGGTCTAAAAAAAAAAAAAGGTCCTCACATTTGCCGTCAGTACGAAAAGTCTAAGTTTACCGACTGTACTATATGATCTACATTACCGATTTGCTGGTTTAAAAGAGCTAAATTTGCAGGCATAACGAAATAAAGTTTATTGATAGGGAGTGGGGGAAGGGAATCACACACCATTTGCGCCAGTTATATGGTCGTTCTTTGTTTAAAACAACATAGTTCTTTGTTTGATTTGGGTGAAGAAAGTTTTCAGTTTTTTATAAACGAATTTAGGAAAGTATATTGCAACGATAACACTCAATCTCAATTAAGTAATGCATTAAAGCATAAAAGTATTGAATATGGAATTCAAACAAACTTTATCTTTAATCAAATTGAAGAAAAGCCATTGAACAGTATTGTCAAAAGGACATTTTAATCCACCTATTTCAAATGATTTTTGATATTGACCAAAGTTTAAAAAAATAAAACATTATACTGGCAAAATTTCATATTCATTAAGCAAATCATAATTTCGAAATATATGTTAATGTAAACAAGAGACTTCTTTGGTTTTAAATAACACCTAAAAAATATATCTAACGATAATTTTCTTAATTTTCTAAATTCTGTTTCAAGTAGTTCTGTAACAAATTTTCCTAACGTAACATATTTATAACAAAAGTGTTTCTCTTAATAGCGTTTTAATCAGCTAGATTATTTCTTCACATGAATAATTTGCAAAATGCCTTGTGACATGTGTTGATATTTTATGCCTATTTTCTGATTTTTTTCATGCATAATGCTGTATCGCCAAAATCCGAAACAAACGTTCTTTGTTTATCATTTACATCTTTGAGGAAACTTGTTGATCATTATTGAACCTAAAATATATGCCCACACTTTTTAGATTAAAGTTTTCCATTATGTGAAAGCAAGTTTAATAAATCACCAGTTTTGTTAACGCTTGAGATAGTAGAAGTTTTAGGTTGATTAAGAAGGACATTGTAAGTATTATCAGAAAAAAAAGGTTTTGCTTTTTGATTCCATTATTTTGTATGTTTTTGATAACGTGGACAAAAGTCAAACAACAAAAGAGTTCTATCTGTAGTTAACCAAGGTTTTTCATTAACTGTTAAAGTTAGATTTTTAACACATTTAATTGCTTTGCTTTGCTATTTGACTTTCTCACTGATTTTAAAGTTAAATGAATTTGATCACATAAAAATTAAGAATTTATATGTTTACAGGTTTTCACAACATTTTCAAAAGAAATTTAGGACCATCAAACATATAACTTGTATTACAAGTTATCATAACATCTAAAATACTTTTTGAAAGAGAATTTATATCAATGGTTTTCCCAAAACAGCAACTTCCTAATACAATAACATTTTTGTAACACACACCTTGTCACAGAGAATAATAGTAGTAATTTCCTAGTAAAAATTTCTAAATTAAAAAAAAGTAGTTGAAGGTTCCTTACAATTTTAGAATAAACTAAAAATCTATCTGAGAGGAAAATTGTGCAAAATGTTATTTTAGTTTAACCTTTTTGAAGTTTTGATATCAATCAGATCATATAATAAAGTGTTGCTAGACGTTTTAAAACTCGCATTAGGTAAACATTCTATCCAACGTGTTTTCTTCAGTTTGTCTCTGGGAAATCTATAAATTTTTTTAAACGTTTTTAAATCGTTTGACTTCTTCAATGATAAATAACTCGTAGAACAGCAATAAACACATTTCACCATATTTCATAAACATAAACTAATTTCACCATTTTCATAATAGGCTAAATAAATAAACCAACAGACGATGCTATTTAATTTAGTCTTTATAATTATTAAACCTCTTCATTTAATGTTTGCAACCCACTTTATTAAAAAAAGTGTTGATATTTAATAGAATTTCTGTCTTTGCTACACAATTTTATTTTTGCTACAGGTTCTCGCTTGATGACTTTTAGTCACTACGTAAGACCTCCTTGTTAATAAAAAGATTGCAGGTAAATACGCTCAATATATAAAAAATTATCGGGGGTATGTATAGAGTTGTTTCAAATAATGACAAGTTGGCTTTTGCTACAGTTGCTACAGTCGATTTGCCATTTTATTTAACTCCCAGTTCAATTTAAGTTGATACGCTGCGAAATGTTTGACATTCTTTTAAAAATTTATGGGCATGAGACAAAACCCGTTAAAAACATGTGAGACAAAACCCGTTAAAAACATGGGTTTTTCAGTAAAGCATTTCATTTTTCCGAATGAAATATTTCCGTAACATAGTCAACTCGGCTCAGATACAGTTTTGAATAAATTTTTGAAGCCGCATTTTGATTACTTGTAACCTGCATACCTTATTTAAATTTTTTACTCTTTTGCATGAAAAAAAAAAAGTACGTAAAAAAAAAAAGAAAGAGAAAAAAAACTGACTGAAGCATTTGCTACACTTGCTACAGCCTGGATCCGCTCCTGATATATATATATATATATATATATATATATATATATATATATATATATATATATATATATATATATATATATATATATATATATGACTAACCACTTCAGAACTGAAAGAACAACGGTTAACCATTACTACACCGTACCATCGTGGTTTTGTCAAAGGTAACTAACTGGATCGCGCATGGGATTGTTATAGGTTTTCATTGGGCAACTCTATTTGAAGCCCATATAAAGTTTCCTTTTAGAGCCCGTTTTCTAAATTATTTGAAGTTGTTTTAGCAGAATCGGCTGTATATTTTTTTAATTAATAATACTAATAGTATTTTCATTAGTTTAAGGACAATAAAATGTATTAGACACATAGTCATTTAGTCTGACATTTTTAATTTTTTATGAACAAATTTGAAAAACAGAAATGAATTTCAAAATATTTAGACAAAAAAACATTACACAATGATTTGATTCAAAAAATTATATAATGGTGTTTTTCTGCAAATCATATCCGATTGCCACAATGATTCGTTATAAATTTTTGCTACAATTTGTAACGTTTTTTTCTATTTTAGGGCTTGCATTTATTTTAAATTTTATAAAAAAAATAAACATATGCACAACGTAATAATTTATTGTATATATGCTTATACAACATATCACAACATATATACTACATGGTCACAACATATTTACAAGGTAGTAATCGTGTTACAATAACATTATTATTAGTGATGAATAAGGTTGAAGCCATTAACATGACATTAATTCATAGTAAACTAATTTAAGAGTTAAAGATCTTTTATATAACTTTGTGAACTAAAATATAATCCATATCACAATCAAAATTTACAATTATAAACAAATGCTGGGTACTTACAATTATATTTATTAAAACATTACTTTACTTGAATTATTATGGACCAAAGTTCCTTAATATGTCTTGAGATACATAATTATATATTAATTTTATTCAAGAGCAGATTCTAAGTATTAGGTAAATATTTAGATTCTAAGTATATTACACGCAGTGATAAATTAATTTAATATTATATTCTAAACAGATGACTTTAAAATGTTGCCACAGTATGATTATAATTCAAAGCATCTTAAACATTTTAAAATAGATGCATGTAATCATTTAACCATTAAAATATTAATAAGTCAGAAACATGGGATCCGTTAAATAAATTTTGCGGATCGATACACTCATTCCAAACTACTTTTTATTGAAATGAAAGTTCTCAATATTTATGAGCCTAATGTTTTTAATGTTTAGTGCTTTATTTTATACGTGGAAAAATGACAAATCTTTACCCGTTTTTAAAGATCTCTTTTGTTTGAAACCAATAAATAAATATACACTTAGAAACAATAACTTTATATATGATCCCTTTTGTTGAACAAAGTTTAATCAGCTTTTTATTGCATATCGTGCGTATCTTTGGAATGAAATTGTTTTGTCTTATATCGACATGCATTTTACTTTTTGCCATTTTCAAATATAAACTAAAAAATTTAATTATCTTAATGGATGATGTCGTCATGTTTTTTTAATTGTAGTTTTATATTTTCTTTAGAACTTTTATTGTTAATTACGTTTTATTCTGTTGATTATGTTTTGATGTAGTTTATATACACACGCTTGTAAAAGGTTCTGATGATAAGATCAGTACGATCTTCTTTCAGAAACCTTGTTTGTGTTTGCGAAAGTAATTTATTTACTACGACAACAAATGTAAACTAAAATATATATATATATATATATATATATATATATATATATATATATACATATATATATATACATATATATATATATATATATATATATATATATATATATATATATATATATATAAATATAAATATATATATATATATAAATATAAATATATATATATATATATATATATATATATATATATAATAATAATAATAATAATTTAAATATGTAATATTTAACATTATTAACATAATATTTAAAAAAGTTTAGTTGAAACCCAAATATAATGTTCCTCATTATTAGCAACATCCAGATAAAATTTGTTTAACTGCAACACAAACTTGTTAGCAAGGGTGCCAAGAATAAAAAAAAGTCTGAGTTTAAATTACTACTGGTGCCTGGTCAATGATGTCCGGGAGCTCAAAAAATATGATTGATTTTTTATCCTGATTTTAATTTGATATTCATTATATATGTATTTAAAATACCCCTTATTCCTTCAAAATATTTATTATGTACAGAAACTATTTTATATTTTTTTTATAAAACTCAGTAAATTTAGTCATTAGTAATATTAAAAATAAGGAAAGGGAGCTTTTCCTATACTTGAACACTGAAAGCAGAAATAATAAAAACTTATTAGAGTAAAGGAATATTACCAGATTTAGATGAACAATGGTTCATCTATTTTAAACTAAAAGAACTTAAGATTTAGCATATATTTATTGTCAACATTAATATTTATATTATTGATAGACCTCATCTAAATATAGAGCTCCATTAAGAAATTTACACAGCTAAAGTTGCGTAAGATGAGCAGGTTCTTAAGATGATATAAACTCTTTAGACTAATAAATAATTTTTTGCGAATTTTTTGCAACGGTATTATTTATTTAAATTTTTTGGTTTTATAGGTAATATATTCTTTGATTATTTTACTGTTAAAAAAATTTACTATTCTTGTTATAGTTATTAATTATTTAATACTATGTAATTACGTCAGAACGAAACAAAATCATCAAAAACTTATTACATCCTCAATATTTTATGCTTATCTACTGCTAATTCCATGGGTTATATAAGATAATACATAAGCTGTCATCATGCTATTTAAATTATGATAGTACTTGGTAAGGTTGCCGAAGATGATACGTTTTTAGACGCTCAAGATGAGATGCTGCTTTTTATTAAAAAAAACCCTTTTTTTTAAAGTTGTTCTCCGCGGAGCTTTATTTTGGTATTTCAAGAGCGAAAGTTTTTTCAAAATATATCACAAACGTTTTTAGAGATAGGAAAAATTTATTATTGTTTTTTTTTGTTGAGATAATTATTTTTTACATAAGTATAGTTATTAAAGATTCAATTTTATTTAATTTAATTACTTTAGTATATTCCTTAAAGATTCAAATTTATTTAATTTTTTTCGGTGATTATTTTTTTTTATTTTGATTTTTTTCTAGTTCCATTAAAAAAAGCTCATCTTAAGAAAATGGTTTACTAAGATGAGATAATTGGGTGTGTTGAAAATAACGCAATTTTTGGTATAAAGGTTTCTTTTTTCAATGAACTATTCATTTATATTCTTTAAGAGGAAAGATTAAGTTACGATAATCTACAAAAATAAAGATAAATATTATAATATTTCGGCTTCAAAAAAATAATAGACTGTTAACATGCTCAACACACGCAGCCTTTCCCTACTAATAACTCGTGCAAGCAATTTATTTTTTAAACCAAAGAATTGAGCAAAATTATGGGTTCTACAGGGTTGAATGTCAGTCCTACCTTAAAAAAAAGCATGTGGATAATATGGACCAGAGAATCTTATCAATTATCTTTATACATTACCACCAAAAAATGTTTCGTAACGCCTTTTTTCATTTTCATCAAATGTCCAGTTTTGAAGCAATTCTGCCCAACTGTGGAACGTTTTAAACGCAATGCGCTAAAAAGGAAGTTTCCCTAAGACTCTTCAATTATTTACGAGGAAGTCTTCTATTCCTACCACTGCCTTGACATAACCCTTATATGCTTAAACTCTCTATTAACGATTAAAAGTGCTGTAATTGTTTTCAACCGATATTCTAAAATTTGGTTAGTAGCAGATTGTTCTTATACTTGTAAAAATATCTGGAATGAGCTTTTATATATCGAGAACCTTTATGTACTTTATTACAGAAAAAGATTTTTCCAGTTTATTTAAATAATTACTTGCATATATATTGTGGCAACATATAATTTTATTTATAAAAACATTATGTTGACCATATATCATTTATTGTTACCTTTTATAACATAATTTTTTCTTAATAGTTGGAGCATTATAGGCTATAATTTATAGCAGTTTAATACAATTTAATACGATAAATAATAATATAAAATAATATAATACAGTTTAATAATTAAAAAATCTGTATAGTTGTATTCCGTCACCTCCCGATCTTATATTTTCTAATTTTTTACACGATAAACCTTATAAATTACAGACATGTGTTGCTCTATGTTGGACTTGTTCATTCATAATATCATGTTTCCATATAGGGGAAGGTTGCGTATGTTGAGCATGTTAACAGTCTATTATTTTTTTGAAGCCAAAATATTATAATATTTATCTTAATATTTGTAGATTATCGTAACTTAATCTTTCCTCACAAAGAATATAAATAAATAGTTCATTGAAAAAAAAACCTTTATACCAAAGATTGCGTTATTTTTAACACACCCAATTATCACATCTTAGGAAACCAGTTTCTTAAGATGAGCTTTTTTTAATGGAGCTAGAAAAAAATCAAAATAACAAAAAATAATCACCCAAAAAAATTAAATAAAAATCTTTAATTCAAAACCATTTTAAAAAATTTGTTCTTTATCAAACTAGAACTTATTGAACCCTAAAAATTTTAACTTCCATAACAACTGCCATAGCAACGGCGTTTTTTTTTTTCATTATAACTAAAAAGTCCTCTAAAAATCTTATTTTTCTGTTTGGAAAATGTACTTAAAAAATGAAATTTATTTTCTATTGTTTAAAACCACTTTAGAATAAAAGCAATCACTGGAATGTTCATTTTTAATTTTTTTAAATGGTTAAAGCTTGTAGAATTAAACAAAGAACTAAAGGAAATAAAAGAAAACAAATGTTTTATGGAACAAAGAAATTAGTTGTAAATAGTGTGGATATGGATGTAGATAATAACAATGTAAACATTGAAATTGCGTAGATATGAATGTAAATATTACTAAAAGTGTTGAAGATATAAATGTAAATATGATGAGAACTGCTGATTTTAATGTAATTGGTTCTGATCAAATTAGTGCTTCTGCGAAAAAAGTTAAAATCATTTCATCATTAAAACCCACAATATCGAGTAGCTCAATTACAGGATACCGTTGCATTGATTTGGAAATACTTAACTCTGTAGTTTTTACCCTTAGATGTCCAGAATGCATGTCATTAGAGCTATTTCTTTCAGAAAACGAAAACAAGAGAAAAGGTCTAGCTTCTTGTCTCTATATCAACTGTTTTATTTGTAATTACTCAAAAGTATTTTACTCATCGACATTCAATAAACAAAAGTTGTGATATAAATACCAGGGCTGTATATATGCCATGAGATCATGCGGTCAAGGTTATTCCGGATTTTCAAGATTTATTACATTAATGGATATGCCTAAACAAATGACTATTAACAATTATAATAAAACTGTTTTAAAATTAACTAATGCAGTAAAATGTGAAGCTGAAGTCATAATGATGGATGCTGCTCAAGAATTTGAAAAATGATCATTTTATTTTAAACTCCATTACTGACCGTTTGCTAAATCAAATGAATAAGGTATGTAAAGGTTGTTTTCTTAAAAAACACTTAAAGAAAGAAAACCCATTTGCCTATGAAAAATGGCACAATAAACACAAATGTAGTTATAATTATCAAGAACTATCTGGTGGTATGGAGCCAGAGGGAGCCCACAGAATATGGAATAGGTACATTGCAAAACATAGTCTGCGATATACTGAATTTTATGGTGATGGAGATAGCGAAGGTTATGAAGCTGTTAAAAATGTTTATGAAGGTGTACAAGTAAACAAGCTTGAATGTGTTGGACATGTTCAAAAAAAAATTGAAACACGCTTACGTAACCTAAAAAAAAGGAAAAAGGTCTTGATGGTCGCGGAAAATTGACTGATGCAACTATTGATCGTCTCCAAAATTATTACAACATAGCAATTCGCCAAATTAAAAATGATTTAAACGGTATGATATCTGCTATAAGAGCTACGCTTTATCGTATTGCCTCATCAAAAAATGAAAATTTACATTTTCCTTACTGTCCTGTAGATCATACCTCAACATATAGGCCTCGCCCTGGTTTACCTATATCGATTGTTTGGAAAATTTAAACCAATTTATGATGAGTTAAGTAATGAAATTCTTTTAAAAAAATGCCTTCATGGTCTTACCTAAAATAACAATGAATCATTTAACATGGCAATATGGGAGCGTATACCAAAAGTTCATTATGTTTCGCTTACACATCTTCAGTTTAGTGCTTTTGATACAGTTGCCCATTTTAAAATTGGTAAACAAACTAGTGTGTCAATTTTAGAAAAAATGGACTTGAGACCTGGAATGTATTTGTTAGAAGAATGTAGCCAAATAAATAAAAAACGATTATATTTAGCCAGATATAAAAAATTAAACCCCGTAAAAAAATGCAGACAAGTAATTTGAGGAAAAAAGAAGAATAGATATGATAAAATTCTTGAAAAAGAGGGAAACCCATATCAAACTGATACATTCTGAGATTTATCTCATTTATTTTATTAAGATTTGCATATATATGTATATTACTTAGAAATTTTTTATGTAAGCATTTTTAAAAGCTGTTTTTCTCTGATAGAGGTTTTTAAAGACGCCGACCAACATATCTAAAAAACCACAAGTGGTGTAAAGATAAAATTTTTAGTATGAATGCATTTTATTGTCTTCTGTGATTTAAGTGCGACAGATTTTTTATAAAATTTATTCCAGTCCTGGAATAGGTCAACAAAGTTAGGAAGATTTTTAGCCTAATTTTTGGGTAAATTTTTAGCCTAATTTTAGTCCCACTTTCAGCCTATTAAAAAATCCTATAAAAATCTGTTCCACTCATATCACAGAACAACATTGCAAGAACAATTATTCAAAAAAAAATTTATTAAAGTTCTGTAGATCTTGAGATAAGCTGGCCGGGGTCTTTCGATAACTTTGTGGTTTTTGGCCTATTTTACAGGTGCCATTTTACCAAAAAAATTTTTTTTTTTTCACAATCTAATTTTGTTATTTACATTATGTATATAAAGTTAAATTTATAAAATAATAATTATTACTAAAAAAAAAATTCTGAGGGGTATTCCACCTTAAGGACTATACTTATGTAAAAAATAATTATCTCAACCATAAAAAAAAACAATAATAAATCTTTCCCATCTCTAAAAAAGTTTGCGATACTATATTTTAAAAAAAACTTTCGCTCTTGAAATACCAAAATAAAGCTCCGCGGAGAACAACTTTAAAAAAAGGGCTATTCTTAATAAAAAGCCACATCTCATCTTAAGCGTCTAAAAACGTATGTATTATCTTATATAACCCATGGAATTAGCAGTAGATAAGCATAAAATATTGAGGATGCAACAAGTTTTTGATGATCTTGTTTCATTCTGAAGTAATTACAAAACATTAAATAATAAAAAATTATAACGGGGGTGGTAAATTTTTTTTAACATTAAAACAATAAAAGAATATTAACTATACAACAAAGAAATTATGATAAATAATACCGTCGAACTTGTATGAATATCCTTAACCAAAAAAGTTCGCAAAAAAATCAATAGTCAACCGGTAAAAGAGGTTATACCATCTTAGGAACCTGCTCATCTACGCAACTTTAGCTGTGTAAATTTCCTAATGGAGCTCTATATTTAAGATGAGGTCTATCTAATAATATAAATATTAATGTTGACAATAAAATTATGCTAAATCTAAAGTTCTTTTAGTTTAAATTAGATGAACCGTTGTTCATCTAAATGTGGTAATATTCCTTTACTCTAATAAGTTTTTATTATTTCTGCTTTCAGTGTTCAAGTATAGGAAAAGCTCCCTTTCCTTATTTTTAATATTACTAATGACTAAATTTACTGAGTTTTAAAAAACTGGTTTCGAAATTACACGAAAAACGTGTAATTTCGAAACTGGTTTCGAAAATACATTAAAAACGTCTGACAACTGTAAATAAATGTTTGAAAACCTATGGAGTAATTTTTCCTAAGTCTAACAAGTGCCCTTAAAATAATTATTTAACTTAAAAATCCAAAACAACAAAAAAATTACTCTTGTCCAGTTTTAATACTATTCTGCCCCACTGTACGCTAGAAATCTTATTTCTTTTCACTGCACAGTGGGCCAGTAAGTGGACAAAATGGAAAAAAATTTAGTTGTCTAATCTTAAAAACTTATCTAATTTAAGTATCTATATATATAAGGAGAAATTTATTGAAAATGTGTTTATATTAAATCCCTTTAATAGGACTCTGAATATTGAAACTAAAAAAAAATTAAAAAAATTATAAAAAAGTTTTTCGTTAGGTTCAAACGTTATATCAACGTTGATTCGACGCAAAAAAACGTTACAATAGCGTTGAATTTACGTTGAAACAACGTTAAGAATGACAGTTTTTTTAACGTTGATTTATCAACGTTAAACTGGCTGTTAAAAAACGTTTTGTAATCACAGAAACCGTTGATAAAAACTGAGATCACCATCAAAACGTAGTATGCATGTCCAATAGTTCTTGGAACTATTGGACATGCATACTACGCAATCAACTTCTCTATTAGATTATTAAGGTATATTATGGATATTAAATCTACTCATAGTCTATACTTAGACTATTTAGAACTTTTTCAATTTAGCTTAATTAAAATAGTATTATTAAAGCAAGAGATAAAAGTTGTTTTACTGAAAAATATATTTAAATATTACATATATTTACATATAATTGAATAAGATCTGCAAATAATTGAATATAATCTACATATAATTAAATAAAATCTACACAAATTTCTTCTCTTTTCCATCACCTTTTTGAAATGGAGCGTATTTTAGAAAATCAAACAATATTCCTTTAACCGAGGTTTCTTTTACTCAATTGAATACAATAGAAGAAGCTGTAAATAAAAAAAAAATTTAAAAAATCAAAAAAGGCAAACTTGTAAAAATTATAATGAATGGGAAGGTGTTACAACTTATAAAGGTATTCCATTTACAAAGCCATATAAATTAGTGTTTCTAAGTATATTTTTCAACCTTTGCCCTTCATATCCGTGGAGGCCATAAAATTTTTTTGAAAAAACTCTGAATTTTTAAAAGGTAATTTAACTGTTAGACGGGGCTGTCCCGAAGTGGTCTTTCATGGGGGGGGGGGGGTGTATGTATTTTTTGCCAACTAGAGACACACACACACAAAAAAAAGGTCCTTGATATTTGCAATTAGCCAACTATAGTTCAAAATTTGCTAAATGTGTCAACTTAAATGCTTATATGACAGCTTTGGGGTTGGTGGGACACCCCTACACCCCCCGCTCAGGTCGGCCCTGCTGTTGATGATTATTAATAATTTTTTCAAACATTTAATTTAAATGAAACAACTTTTTTTCAAAATAAATTAATAATCAAAATATTAAATTTTTCTAACATTGAAAAGTAATTATCGGGGTGGCCACATAAAATTTTTATAAGAAAAATAGGATTTTAGAGGAGATTTTGCACCAAATATGGGATTTTTTTTGTTTTAATTTAGGTTTAACGCCCATGTTTTTACACTTATGGGGCTTGGACAGAGATCAATAATGTTATTTTTCATGTTAAAAAGCATATTTTTTGCTAAAGCAATTTTTAATAATCCCTTGCACTTTCAGGGAAAAAAAAAATATATATATATATATATATATATATATATATATATATATGTTATAATTTAAGTAATAATGTAATATAACATTAATGACGTCACTTACCGTCTTCTGAATATTACAGTTATTAGTAATGCCATTTATATAAAATCTATTATACATGCGGTTATTAGTTACGCTATTTATATACGATAGATGTTTGTAGTTCTTGTATAGCCTTTTTCTAATATTTGATAAAAGCCAAAATATACATGAAAGACTTTTTTATTATGGTTTACAACAATATTATTATTATGGTTTTACTATTTTATTATGGTTTACAACAATTTTATCAAATATAAGGTAAATTTTATTATATATAAATATAAATCAGTATAGATGCAAAAATATTCAAAAAAGTACTGTGCGAAGAAACCAAACGAAGAAGACTATATACATTGGAAAAGAATGTTATCAATTTACCTAGATAAAACCACAACCCCAGAGGATTGTAAACTTCAAGTCTTATTTGTTCTATGCGGAGTGAAGGCTTTTACGATAATTCAGGATGTTACATCATACGACGATGCAATCAAAATTCTTGATAACAAGTATCAAAAACGATCGACATCGATCATGATGCAGCATAAACTTCCCTCTTTTAAACAAAAAGAAGGGGAATCGATTGAAAGCTTTATGAGTAACTTAAAACAATTTTCCAGAAAATGTCCAACAAAACCTCTGACAGCAGATCAACATAGTAACCTACTAATATGTGATGCTTTTATAGCTGGTATTCGCTCACCTTCTATTCGTCAACGACTGCTTGAAGCTACAGATGACAATCTAGAGTCACTTTATAAAACAGCTCTTACGATGGAATTGGCTACCGAAGATGCCCTTAATTTGACAACAACCATATCAGCTACTACCACGCTACCAACTTTTGCAGCAAGTCATAATGTTACCAAATCTCCTTGTTTTTGGTGCGGTAATGATCCACATCCAAAAACCAAATGCCCTGCACGAAACTCTACATATACACATTGTCATATAAAGGGCCACTGGGCAACTGTCTGTCTTTCTAAGAAAGAAAACAAAACTTACACCAAAGCAGCAGTTGTTAAAGAATATAACGAAAAGGATGATAACACAATAATATCTACGGTCATAGCAGCAATTGACTCACCTGATAGACTAATTAACGTCACCATAAATGAAAATCTAACATATGCACTGCTAGATACTGGGTCCGACAAAATTTTTATTACATCAAAACTTCTTCGACAATGGAAATTTTCATACGATACTCAATCTACCTCAAAGGTATCACTAGCAGACAACTCGACATTAAAAGTTGAAGGTATCTTCCATGGTTCATTATTATTGGCTAGCGAAAAACTAAAAGTACAATTCCTCGTTGTGGACAACTTGGTGGCACCAGTAATTATCGGAATGGACGTGTTAACATGTCATTTCTCAATTACCATCAATTTTAAAGGAAACAAAGAGCCTCTAAAATTCTGTTTAGCAACAAAAAGTATGAAATGTTCAACATACGCCTTAATACCTGGAATCGATATTAACAAAATAAAACCAGTAGCTACAACCTCACAACATATTCCAAAAAATATCTCCGTCATAACAGATGAAATAAACCGCATACTAAAAAAAGATATAATTCAAGTAAGCCGCAGCCCTTGGCGAGCTCAATGTTTTGTAGTATTAACAGGAAATAAAAATCGCCTCGTGATCGATTATTCAAATACAATTAATTTACACACTCCGCTCGATTCATATCCTACACCACAAATCGATGACTTAATACTTAAAATAGCAGTCCATAAAATTTTTAGCACAATTGATCTCAAATCGGCGTATCATCAAGTGAGAATACGACCTGAAGATTACAAACTAACCGCATTTGAAGCTAACGGCAAATTATATAAGTTCAAACGCTTACCCTTTGGATGTACAAACGCGGTACCAATCTTTCAAAGAGTAATGGATGAATTCATTCAGGATAATAAACTTGAAAACACATACGCTTATCTCGATGATATAATTATCGGTGGAAAAGATGCCCAAGAGCACGATAAAAATCTTAGTTGCTTTCTACACGCAGCTAAAATCGCCAACATTGAGATAAACGAAGAAAAGAGTAATTTAAAAAAAAATCATACCGAATTCTTAGGCCATATTATTGAAAATGGAACTATAAAGCCAGACCCAAAAAGATACGAAGCACTGATAAATATGCCTGAGCCAAGATTGTTAAAAGAGCTAAACCGAATGATAGGTTTATTTGCTTATTACGCTAAGTGGATACACAATTGCACAGCATTAACTCTCCCACTTACCCAAGCAAGAGACAATTTTCCAAAAAATGGTTTAACTCCAGATGCCAAAGAAGCAATAAAAATACTCAAAAATAAACTTGTAGAAGCTTGTCTAGCCTCCCCTAATTTAAAAGTTTCATTAACAATAGAAACTGACGCCTCCGACTCAGCACTCGGAGGAACACTATTACAACTTAGCAGGCCCATTGCCTTCTTTTCAAGAACATTAACTAATGCCGAAAAAAAGCATGCGATAGTTGAAAAAGAAGCGGCTGCCATAGTGGAGTGCTGCAGAAGATGGAGGCATTTGATTAACTCAGTACCATATATTAATATAATAACCGACCAAAGATCCATTTTCCTTATTTTCAATAAACAGAGTGCAACAAAAATCAAAAATGAAAAATTAACACGATGGCGTTTAGAACTAGCTGATATTAATTATACAATCTCTTACAGGCCGGGGAACCAAAACATTGTAGCAGATGCCCTTTCAACATGTTGCTCGACTGTAAATAACACTAAAGCGTTTTACAGTATCCATTCCCAGCTATGCCATCCTGGAGTTACAAGAATGATACATTACTGCAAAACCAGAAATCTACCATACTCCACCGCAGAAATTAAACAATTAACAAACCAATGTACAACTTGCAATGAACTCAAACCACGTTTTTACAAACCACCCACAGGTCGTCTCATTCAGGCAACAAGACCTTGGGAACGCTTATTGATGGACTTTGTTGGACATTTACAATCCACTACAGCAAACAATTACATCCTCGTGGTGGTTGACGAGTACTCACGCTACCCATTTGCATTCCCCTGTCAAGACATATCAGCGGACACTGTTATACAACACCTTCTCAGCCTCTTTTCATTATTTGGTGCACCATCATCTATTCATACAGATCGTGGAACTCAGTTCAAAAGCCAAAAAATCAAAGTTTTTCTTGAAAAGAACGGAGTAATTAAAACTAGAACCACTCCTTACCATCCCCAAGGCAATGGTCAGTGTGAACGAATAAACAGAACAATACTAAAAGCTGTTAGTCTAGCTCTGAAAACCTCAAGTCTAGGAAAAGAGAAATGGGAAATAGTATTGCAAATGGCTTTGTCCTCCATAAGAGGACTTTTGTGTACCGTCACTAACGAAACACCCCATCAGAGGATGATGAACTTTCAATGCTCGTCATTAATAGGCACTGTTTTACCTAACTTCTTAACAGAACAGGATGCCACAATCCTTTACAGACGTCAGGTACGAATGAAAGGAGATCCACTCGTTGACAGAGTTCAACTACTAGAAACAATATCGCCCCACTACGCTCGAACAAAATTTCAAAATGGAAAAATTGATACTGTTTCAACAAAAGACCTCGCCCCACTAGAAGACCTAAATCCCCCAACAGAATAAGTCCAACAACAATTCGATGATTTGAACATTGAACAAATGATCATTAGCAACAATACCAGCAATTCAATAAACAGAAACCAAGAAGAATTAAACGAAACCAACGAAGTAACTTCAAGCCAATTAGTTGAGAATTCAATTATAGATAGTATCCCTTGTAATCAGTCACCTACAACAGCGGTACCTAGTCAGCCTATACAGAAAGTTACTACTCCCGAGAATCTTACTAACACAACCTCAAGAACAGGACGTGTTACGAAAAGGCCAAAGTATCTAGACGACTACTTTTCTTCCTAGTATAATATCAGAGGTTAAGTCTATACTCTCTGCCCTAAAACTTTCCTAACGTGGAGAAGACTGTTATAATTTAAGTAATAATGTAATATAATATTAATGACGTCACTTCCCGTCTTCTGAATATTACAGTTATTAGTAACGCTATTTATATAAAATCTATTATACATACGGTTATTAGTTACGCTATTTATATATGATAGATGTTTATAGTTCTTGTATAGCCTTTTTCTTATATTTGAATAAAGCCAAAATATACATAAAAGACTTTTTTATTATGGTTTACAACAATATTATTATTATGGTTTTACTATTTTATTATGGTTTACAACAATATATTAGTAGAAAATCACTTAACAAAACTTTTTTTTATTTTACACTGAGTTTCATCAATAAAAACTCAACTCAGAAATGATGAGTCTTTATTGATAAAACACAGTGTAAAAGCATTTCTGATGAGTCTTTATTGATGAAACATGATGAAAAATGAAAAAAAAATTTTTTGTTAAGTGATTTTCTACTAATACATAATTGCTCTGTTCTTTTAAGAACATTGAACACTATATTTTGTAGAATACATTTTAAAATTGTTTATATATATATATATATATATATGTATTTATATATATATATATATATATATATATATGTATATATATATATGTATATATATATATATATATCTATATATATATATATATATATATATATATATAAATATATGTATATATATATAATAGATTTTTTGACGAGATTAAATAAAAATAACTACATGATTTTTTACTACTAAAAGTTTCATGCGTTTAGCAATCATCAGGTAAAAAAATACATGTATTTTTTATTTTTATTTAATCTCATCAAAAAATCAATTATATAGCTCTGATATCATTCATCGTGCACTCTTGCTGAATATATGCTCACAGCAAAATTAAACTTTTTAGGTATAAAAATTGAAATTTATAAAATCAAAGCACATAAAATTAATACATACTTGGGAAATTCTCTTTGTTTACATTTTCTTTTTCGTAAATAGACATTCTCATTATAACATTTTTCTTTTGTAGTTGTAAGTTCAAATTTTTCACAGTCTTGCTTTCTGTGGAATTAAAATAGTTGTATTAATAGTTGTATTAATACTTATATATTTTGTATCAACAAAATAACTCTTCCTAACAAAATTATTTAAAAAATAATTGTAATTTATAGATATAATACCTGAAGAGAATTTAGTTTTGATTTGTGGAAATTTAAGCCAATTCTTCTCAGCATTTTAGTGCAGTCAATGCTTTGGTACCTGGAGGCCAATAAACAGTTTTATTACAAATTCAATTAGATGGAATTACACCTTCTTCTCCTTGTAAATCTTCATTCCAAACAGCTCCTTTCCACATACTTGATTTTGAAAATATTATATGAACTAATAAAAAAAATGAAAAACCATAATATAAGTGTACTAACAGGCCTAGTTAAACTAGCTAAATCTTGACATTTTATAACCATGATACTTGCTAAACAATAGTATTAGTAGACATTATTAGCAAAGATAAGATTTTCTTTATTTTATAAATTTATTATTTTTTAAATTCATTTTTATAAATATATTTACATTATATTAATCTGCATAGTTCTGAATATATTATGTTTAAATAACTCAAGGCATCAAAGAAAAATAATGAAAGAATCCCAGGTTGCTAAAACATAATTAACTACATAAGAGTAATACGGAATATTGAACAAAAATAGATAATATTCATTACTAAAACAAAATATAATATAAAGTTTATTATAAAATATCACACAACAATAACTTAGTTTGATTGAAAATATAAAGCAACAAAAATTAAAAAAGAAAACATTTCAATAAATAATAAATTATCATTCAAACAATTTTAAAGACCAAATAATAACTTGTAACTTATTTTTTACACATCTTCTTATCTAATAAACATTAATATTAATACCAATTTTTAATATCATTAGTATTTATTAGTAGACAACAATAAAATATTTCTTTATTATATATATATGTAAATATTTATAACAATCAAAATTAAAATATATGTAAATATTTATAACAATCAATCTAATTTCCTTTCTTTTCTGCCACCTTTTCGAAATGGAGCGTATTTTAAGAAGTCAGACAAAATGCCACCAATTAAAGTTTCAGTGGCTTCATCGTATTCAATAGAAGAAGCTGTAAATAAAAAGAAAAAAGTTTCATATATCTTAAGGTACACCTTTCATAGCACCATATAGTCTGGTAAACTTCTGTTAGTATAACAAGAAAAAAATAGTCAGTCCTGATCTGAATAACAAGTTAACACCAGAAATAGCATCTGGTTGTAAAAATTGCCTAACCTCGCTCATAATGTAATATAATCATATTAATGAAATTGAAGCTGTAGACATTTAACATTAATTGCCTCTAAACCATTGAAATTATACTACCAAATAAGAAGCTATTGTTCTAATATATACAGTTATAAGTTTTTATAAGTTTTGACATGAAGCTGTAGAAATAAAATTAAAAAAAGTTCTGAAACTAAATGATATAACTATTTAATAAAATACTTATTAAAACTCACTTCTGATGATTGTGTTTTTTTCATTATCTTATATCTTGTCCACTTCAACAAATTTAGCTACTGAGAAAATAAAACTTATTTGGCTTATAAATTCACTATTATAATCAGGCTTTGTCACTGTGTTTTGGGACTTCTTATATCAGTAAAAAAATATAACACTCTCTTTTGAAACTCTATAATTTAAAATAGTTTCACAAAACAACTTTTGTTGAACATTTTTACAAACCTAATACAATTAAACAAAAATTCACTAAAAACTAATTAATAACATACTGCCTTCAGCCATTGAGAACTTATCAACGCTATCTAATTTTGGTACTTTCCTTGTTTCCTTTTTTCTTATCCTCTCTGAAAGATAAAAGAAATTTGCTTCAAGCTCCAATATCAGTTACTGTCGAAAGCAAGTGTGGTGGTCAATACTGTTATTTTGGTCTTGAGACTTGTATACAAAAAGCTGTTTCTGCAGATAGCATAAGACTTCTGCTATCAGTATAGCTAACAGCTCGTTTACTTATTCACGTGAACAGCAGTGCTCTACTGCCATTTCGCCAGTTTATGATTAAAAGAAACATCGTTTTTTTCAATTTCTTCTGAGAAAAACACAGTATCATTGTCACTTTGAGACAAATAATCATAAAAAAATTCTTCACTTTCATAATCGCTTTCCGGATTTTTGTCTTCTTCTACTTAACTGATATTTTGTGAAAATTTTGAATTGTCATTATTTTTTTCGACTTTCTCTTCTTCACATCTAGAAGATGATTCTGCCAGAGCTAGAACATTAGAGTGGTATTTTCGCCAGTTTCTTAAATAAGCCATTAATTTCTTTTGTCGTAAGAACAAGTAGAAATTTGAATACTAAATAAAACGTATTTGAAAACTCAAAATTCAAAATTTTATACATGAACACCCTTTGTTTTGCACATTATACTAAAATATTGCTTTATTACTTTTTCGCTTTAACTTTTTTTAATTTTCGCACCAATTCAACGGACGGATTTTTTATAATTAAGTTATTTTGTCAACGTTGATTTAACATTGACACAACGTTAAATAAACAACGTTTAAATCGTAACGTTGTTTTCACGTTGAGACATAGTTGAGCAACGTTGAAACAACGCTTCAACCAAATTTCAACGTTGAAACAACGTAAAGATGCCGGTTGGGATGTTATCTCAGTTATACTTTGAAAATCTTCCAAAATGTGCTTTCTTATATTTATTTGAGCTATATGACTCAATCGAGTTTCCATTGATTTCTCGTCCCTTTAAATCCCCGTTCAGATTTTATATATGTTTTAATTTGTTTGTTATGGTACTTAAATTTGCATAGCAACAACCTATTTCTGCATTATTGTTGTTTTAATAATATTTTATTTACGATAAATAAACAATTTTGGGCGTGTTGTATTTAAATAAGATTCATAATTTTTATAAGGTTAAAATTTTTTGGTTGTTATGGATACCTTACTTTGCTTAGCATAGCAACAACATATTTTCGGTAGTTGTTGGTAATTTAATTACTAGCGCTAACAGTAATCGAACAACTTTTAATTTTGATTACCTACACTTGTAAAGACTTACTAACAAGATTACTAACAAGAATTAGTACTCCGCGCAGCATATATATTACAATATTTAACTTTTAAATACAAAATATTTGTTATAAGAATTATTTAGATATTGTTTTATTAAACTTAGACATACATTGTTTTCTCCAAAAAAAAACAATCTTAGTATTTCAAAACAATATATTACTAAAGATATATTGAAATTTATTCAGTCAAAAATTGCTATATTTAAAGAAGGTGGTTTTAGGAATGCTGTTCAACGATTTGTTTACTTGTATAAAAAAAAGTGGAAATCTGCAAACTATACTGTCAAAAATTTTGAAAAGAAGTTTGTGAATTGGTTTAATGAATATTTAATTGTCAAAAAAAGACAATGAACCAACTGCAAGTAGACGTGGTTGGAAACCAGTTTCATTTGAAGTTTTAATAAAAATAAAAAACGGAGTGTATCTAGCCTACTTGAATCTCATTCATCTAATGAATTATTTTTTGCTGCTAGTAAAAAATTGAGAGATAAGTATACTGTTATTGCTCTCAAGAACGTTTAAATATTTCAAATACAGATAAAGCAGGTGAATATTCAGCAGACGAAGCATTGACTTTAATTATTGATACTATTCTGACAAAGCTTCATATTAATTAATTAGAAGTGGAGCTTTAGAGAAAGAATACAACATCTACTCCGCTTACAATGATTTCAGGATGCAAAATAGAAATGTTATCCTGCAAATATAACAATGGAGAACTATTCAGCTTCAATTCCTATAAAAAATTTAATTATTAATACTTTGCAAAGAATCTCTGCAGTTCAAAAACCAGCGCTGAAGCACTTAAAAAAGAAGGACAACGCAACCAAAACAATGACACTCACATGTAAGGCTGGTTTGATGATGCTACGGGCCAAAACATTTATAAACAAGTTTTATCAGAACCTGACACGAATAGAGATTTAAAACGTAAAGAATCATTATCTATTATTTGCCTAGTCACATAGGATTTTACTTAACAACAACAACGAAAAGGTGCCTATTTGGAGAAATTTAAGAAATGAAAAAATTTGTCATCCACAGCCTAATCTAAACCTATAAGATTTGTATACAAAACGGAATCCAAGGAATCTGTGATCGAAGAAGATCAGTACATTGAAAGTAAGATAGAAAGCTTGGGTATGATTTTATTAGAGGTTTGCGGATCTTCTATTGAAGTGAATTGTAATATTGAACTTACAATCATTGATGGGAAGATTCAAATAATATTATACGTTGCTTGTTCCAGAACCACCACTAAAAGTGGTGGTTCTAGAATAAGCAAGGATGGCAATTTTTCAAATCGTGCTTTTGCAGCATATGAACAAACAGCTGAAACTATGAGTATTGATCAAAACCTTATATTCAGAATTTACATTATCTCTTCAGGATATGAAATAGATTGCCTAATATTTAAGGGCTATTGTTTTGTCAGATTATATGTGTCCCTTTATCTATGGTATTACATAGCTCAATCTGTTCATAAAGTATTGATACATGGATATGACATAATTAAAAGCCTTACATTACTTGTCGGACTTATGTCAGAGGAAGGTCAAAATTGAAAGACTTCAAATCTTATTGCGATCAGTAATCTTACAGTGATCTTGTTATTTCATCGGTGCGTAAATCAACAACGCACTGAAAAAATCATAAAATATTTCCTTCAGATGTCTTACAATTACTTAAACAACCTTTAAACAATATTGTTGTTTTATAAATTTTTGATGTAATATAAAGTTGACAATGTTTTCTTACACTATTTTTTGTTTTTATTATTTCTAAAACATTATTAACCTAAATACTTAACTGTTATTTAATATAGGTGGTTCGAAAACCCGTTAAAATTTATTCAAAAATCAATTTACCCTTTTTAACTAAGGAAAGTATCTGGTAACTAAGCAATATAAGTATCCATAGCAACTAAATAAAAAAACTTATCACCTTTATAAGAAGCGTGATCTCATATTGGTACTCATGCCAAATTTAGTAAATATAGCACTGATAAAAGATCTGCAAATACCTAAAATAGGTTGTTGCTAAAAGTATCCATAGAACAAAATAAAAAAACGTTACCTTCATAAAAAGCGCAGACATCATATCAGTACACATGCTATTTTCAGCGAATATAGCCCTTATATTAAATTAGTTATGAGTTTTGTCCATTAAAAGTGAATTCTGGCTCACAGTGCACTGCACAATTGGCAGTGACACAATTTAGGCACAATTGTCTAAAAATGGCGAAACTATTTATGACTTAAATATAGAATATAGATACATTTTTATGGGCGTTTTTGGGGCAAAGGATTTTATTTTTGGGCTCCATTTTAAGTTTGGAGAGATCATGACCACACAAGTGGTAATTTTAAGGGATGTTAAGGGTGGTCATGTGATGTGTCAATGGTTTTTAAATTAGATGGAACATGTTGTTTGTCTCAATATAAGTAATTGCGGAATTAAAATCTGGGCATAATTTCTTTTTAAAAGTGATCATGATTGAACAACTGGTTATTTTAGGGTGGTCAAGATTGGTCCTGGGTTGTCCCGATCATTTTTAATTAGATGGGGCATGTTTTATATCTAAATATAGTTAACTGTGGTTTAGGAATTTGAATCTGGGCATTTTCAGTCTTATGGAATAGGAATAATCATGACTACTCAAATGGTCATTTTAGGGGTGGTCAAGAATGGTCCTAGAATATCCTGATGGTTTTTCAATTAGATGGGACATGTTGTGTGTCTAAATTTATGTAATTGAGATCGGAGAATTCAAATAAGGGCATATTTGGTCTCTTTTTTGAATTTTATTATTTTTGATATTAATTTTTTTTAATTTCTTTTTGTTGAATAAATATTTTTAATTATGACCGTAAGTCAACCTTCATGTTGTAGTGATTAAAATACTTCCTAAAATTTTATTAAAAAGAACTTTCAAAGACTCTATTAAACTATTTTGCATTTTATATAAACTTCTTTAAAAGATTTTGCGTTTTTCTTTCATTTTTAATTACAGTTACAACGTATTTATATAAATGTCTAAAAAAATAAGGGACTTGGTGATAAGACAAACCTGTCTTTGTTCTTGCCATTTTTATATATATTATAAAACACGGAACTTGTAAATATTAAAAATGACTTGTAACGGCTAAAAAAAAAAAACTTACACTGGTTAAAAAACTGCTTGTCGAACAGAAAATAATACGCACAATGTGATAATATAGAAACAACCAAATAAGCTATAACTTGTGGAGTTTCGCACAGTTCTATATAAAGGTGTCCTACTTTTCTTACTATACATTAATGATCTTCAACATCAAACTTATTAAATTTTATTTTAATTGCAGATCACTCTTTTTCATTTAATAAAAATATCAAAACTTTTTTTAAAAATAGTCAATGAAGAACTAAATAAAGTAATGAATGGTTTATATGAAAAAAACTGTCTTTGAAAGTTCAAAAAAAACAAAATTTTCCTTATTCCAAAAACCAAACAAATCAATGGAAACAACTCCTATTCTACGCAATCTACAAATTAATAAAACTGTTTAAAGGCAAACTTTCGTTAATTTTTTAGGAGTGAATTTTAATTAAAATCTATCATGGAAACAACATATAAACTCCATTGAAAATAAAATCTCAAAATACACAGGCATGATCTATAGAACAAAACCATTTTTAAATTTTAGGTCTTTAAAAAATTAATACTTTTCTTTTATATAAAGTTATTTAACTTACGGTAATATTGTATTATTATATCGAATATTTCACTTAATTAGTTTAAAATTAAATCAAAGCGGTTATTATTTTTGTAAATATTTATCTTATTTCTTAGTTTAAACTTTATACTCATGGGAAAAATTTTGTAAAAAATGTATATTGCAACACGGTGCTCGGCGATAAGACAAAAATAATGCCTTCCTCTTGCTTTAATTTAATTATTTAATTATTTTATTTGTAAATTCATATAGGTTGTAAGTTTTGCATTTCTCCTCCAGTCTATGCGATTTAACTTATTTATTCAATCTACTATCAGATCCTATGAGCCATATGGTCAAAAGCCTGTTCGTGAACTTTTCTGCTGCTTAAAACTTGTTTCTTATTTGTTAAATTAGAGTATCGAGAACGGTATTGAATACGTTCACCTCAAACTGCTTCTCTTCATTTTTATAAAAATAAATTTTGTTCTTTGCCTTTTTGTGAAAGGTCCATCTCTTTTTTGTCCACTTTTGATTCATTTTGGTAGACAGGAGGCAATCAAATCTGCTTCATTAATGAATTTAAACATTAATGAAAAGCCTTCATAAGCTTCATCTTATTATATATGAAAATGTTTTTTGATTGAAGTGAGACACTGACATGTTTATTGCTTAAAGAGATTTGAACCAAAAGGTTGTCATAATGATAAATTCAAATGACTGAATTCATTTTTCTTGCAATTTTACTTCATTCAATAGCTCATCAGTTAGATCAAGGTCACAAAACTTTTGCAAAGATATAAGGATAAAAAAGATTTTAAAATAAATGAATCGAACCAAATTGGTTTTCTACTTCAACGGAAGATTAAGCGGAATAAACACCTGCAAAGTTGTAACCGTTGCATGACATATAATGAACTTAAGGATTTTTCTGAAGTATAATCGTTTCTACATTTTTGTACACATCAGACAAGTTAACTTTATTGTCTTACGCTTGACCTCCGCAGTTTTTTAAATTGATGTCATTTAGATAGGACGTTCATTTTTACCTTGCCTTGAGATTTTTCATCCTGAGAAAATCTACATTACCTACCCATCTTTTATCATCACCATAGTAGACAAATCGGAGAACTAAGGTGATTGGCTCAGTTAACGAGAACGGAATAGTAAATAACCGTATAAGCTTCTTTGATGATGTTACCGTGGACAATTCCTTCGCACTCTTCGATGAATTCATTTTGAGAACTCCAACTTAAATAATGCACATTACTTTTATTGTTATTATCTTGTTGGCAGCGGAAAAGCTTCTTCAAAGTGAGTGTAAATAATAGCTACGCACACGCAAATGGATGAGCATTTAATTGGAAGTTTACGCCTCCTTCCTAGAGGTGGAGTATGAACCACAGATCCTTTGTTTCTGAGGCAAGTGCGCTACCACTACACCACGGCTGCTCAAATAAAACTGAACTAATCCAAACAAAGAAACAACTTAAAAAAAACTATTTTGCGGTTAATTATACATAAATTTTATGAAAGTGTTTGTTATTTGTGTTCGATAGTTCAGTTTATCTATTTTGTTAACCTCACTAAACAAGGTGATACATTTGTTAGTTTTTAAAAGAGAACGGTAAGAAATAGGAAAAAACGGCTAGTTATAATTATAATCGGTAGTCTGATTAATTGGTAAAGTAATAATACTTAAGTGATGTCAGATAAAAAACTTTTATCCCCATTTTGGAGAAAAATAATAATAATTATTTTTTTACTTTTTTGGTTCAAAACTACTTTCCGACTACATTTTGTTGCGCAATGTGTTATCATTTTAATTCCATAACCTTCATTTATTTGATGTTTTGTAAAGCAATGCGTTCTTGAAATATTTTCATTACCCAAATATCAAAATGCTCAACTAGCCCTGCTCTACTCTACTAACTTTTTTTTAATCAATTTTTTTTCAAGTAATCAACTTATTTTTAAACTAAAATTCCCCAAAAGTTTAATATAATATAAAAATTAATGAATAAGCCACCAAAATATTATTGATTACATTTATAATAATCAAGTGGTAAAACAAAATGTTTTTACCCATTGAGCTTGTTATACGCGATTGACTGTGCACTATTAATTTTTTTATTTTTATTTAATTTTTTGTTTTTGTTTTTATTAATAATCCTTTACGGCTGTAAGGTCAAGAAATCCTTACGGTCTAAAGCCGTAAAGTATTATCACAGAGCACCACGGAAGAGCATTTGAAAGGAAGTTCACGCCTCCTTCCTTCCCGATGTTATAAAGCTTGCCCAGAGGTGGCGTTATACCAAGAATCTTTAGCATCTGAGGCGTGCTAAGTGATTAATTAAGCTTAAATGAATTAAGAACTAAATGATGTTCATAAATGAAGTTTATAAATGATGTTCATAAATGGAGTTCATAAATCATAAATAGAAAGGAATGTTATACTATAATTATTTTTGAACCAATTTTTTTGCAATGTGGTTTATTGTTTATTTGTTATTGTTTTGAAAGTAAAATCATAAACCATTCTTAAACGATGGTAATATCAGTATACTTAAAAAAGGTTAGAGGTAGTTAAACTAAAGTACCACTTATATTGTCATGGTTATAATAAAATTTGTTGAATTATCTTTTTTATTTGAGCTTTAAGTTTTAAACGGTTGATTTTAAATCGTAAACACTAAACTTCAATGTTTATGTTGTTTGTTTTTTTTAATTGTTTTTTATATGTTATTTTTTTATCCAATTTCTATCCATAGACACTTAAATGCGTCCAACTGCATATACAATTTTGTAATTCTGCTTAACCACCTAAACAAGTGAGTTTATACAGCTTTACTATTGTATAAACAAAGCTATACATATAAATAACTTATAGTGCTTGCCTGATAAATCTATCGTTTTAAAAGATTTTTTGGTAAAATGGCATTTTTATCACTAATTCTTTTTGGGTTTTTTTCATTAAGTATTTGTATGGACAATCCGACGGTATAATTTAATTACTTTTGACAAAAAAAATTTGCATTAATTATTTCACATAATAAATATTTACTTAATCAAATTATTTATAAATTTTTTTTTTTTAAGTTAATGATTTATTTTTCATACGTTTTATAGACTTTTTTAAAGCGTTATGGGTACTTACAGTCCGGGTATAACGACAATAACTCCTTAACTTCAGCTATTAAAAAAATGCAGAAATTTGGCAACCTACCAGAAACTGGTGTTCTCGATAAACAAACATTAAAGTTAATGTCGACTCCTCGTTGTGGAGTTTCTGATCATAATCATTCCGGGTACTCTTCAAAAAAATGGACTAAAGATAAATTAACATACAAAATAATTAATCATACACCAGATTTAGGTCTTGCAGAAACTGCAAGAATTATTCAAGAAGCTTTTGATAAATGGTCCCAAGTAACGCCATTAACCTTTACACGAGGTTATGGAAATACAGATATGATTGTTGAGTAAGTTATCTTATTTTATTGCTGCTTTATCTTCTTTTAACACTTTATTAAACGATAGCATTTGTTTACAGACAGTTTTATTTTTATCGGACTTTAAGCAATCCTATTAACTATAGTAATTTTATAGGATATTAGGGCGTAGCATTTACCTTATTTTTGGGCATAAGGTCGTAGCATCAATCGAGCTTCTTATTTTTACTCAGTTTAAAGTAGTTGAAACTATATAACAGTTGTCCGGTTTTATTTCGCAACAATAATTAATGATAATTTTATTTCAATTTATTCAAATTTGTTAAATTAAACTAAAGCGCCTTACTCATTTTGAAAAAGTTAATATTTTTATTATTATAAACAAAAATAAACGTTCGGCAAATGTAGTTGAAACAAATAGAATTGGGAGGAAAAACAATGTTAATATAATAATATAATAAGGTATTTTATAAAACTAGCAAACAAAGTTATTATTTTTTCTATAGTTTTGGAAATCTCCGTCATTCTTCGTGTGCCTTCGATTTTGATGGGCCTGGCGGTGTTTTGGCTCATGCTTTTTTTCCTCCAGATGGCAGAACACATTTTGATGAAGACGAGCATTTTACTGATAAGACTACTGCTGGAACTAATCTGCTCTGGGTTGCTGCTCATGAATTTGGTCATGCACTTGGACTTGAGCATTCTGCAGTTCAAGGATCTCTTATGTATCCTTACTATCAGGGATATAAAGAACCATTTGTGCTTCATCAAAATGATATCTCACGCATTCAGCAATTGTACTACGGTACGTTTATATTGTAGTTTGTGTGTGTGCGCATTTGTATATGAGCGATTGTATTCAGTTTAGGAGTGTGTGTAAGTGTATGCATTCTCCAATTTATACATATACATTATATATATATATATATATATATATATATATATATATATATATATATATATATATATATATATATATATATATATATATATATATATATATATAAATTATGTCAGTTTATTTTACAAATAAAGTGCTCAATGTTCTTAAAGAACAGAGCAATAATAAATTAGTAAAAACACTTATCTAACTTTTATCTTCTGCAGCATGTTTCGCCATCAGTAGGCTAATCAGGAAGAATGTCTAAACATCAAAAAGTTCAAATTATAGAAAAATTATTTTAAAGAAAGTATCAATTCCCAACTTCCTGATGAGCCTACTGATGGCGCAACATGCAGTACAATATAATAGTTAGATAAGTGTTTTTACTAATATATATATATATATATATATATATATATATATATATATATATATATATATATATACATATATATATATATATATATATATATATATATATATATATATATATATATATATATATATATATATATATATATATATATATATATATATATATATGTATATATATATACATGTATATATATTATCCTTAGCAAAATAAACTTTTGTATCAATAGGTAGTGGAGGAGCAACGGTGCCACCACCCCCCATAACAGCACTTCCGCCAGGTTTGTCTTCTTTTTTTTTTACAAACGCACAGAAGTGAAAATAAAAGTCTAACATTTTCAACGTAATGTTTTGTCTAAATTTAAAGTTTTTTCTTTCTTTTTGTACAGCGAATAACTGCTGTATTTTTTTAATTAAGGAGCGTGTACTAACTTCTATGGAGACAGTTATTGTGAAACTATAAAATACGGATGTACTTGGGATCATTGGAAAGATTTTATGCGAAATAACTGTTACAAGACATGTTTTTGTAAAGCTTAATCTTTTCACTACTTTTGATAAAAAAAAGTTAGAAAAGCTCAAAGTATCATTTTTGTTTTCTTTATTTATTTAAAGTTTTGATATTTAATTGCTATTGCAATACAAAAGTACATTTTATTTCAGGTCATTAAGGTGCTATAATAGTTCCTTACGGTTTTGCCATAGAGCACCATAAAAGAACATATAACAAGAAAGCTCTGGTCACTTTATTTACCAATGTTCTTGTATAGCCAGAAAGCATAGGCATACTGATCCTCGAGCTTCCTATTTCTGAGGTCAGCCCTTTAACTAACAAGCCACGGCTAATTATATAGTTTTATATAATTAAATATTTTCATAAAATATACTAAAACTTTATGATTTAAAATTAAATTTAGTATAAATATTTTACAAACTAAAAATGTTTTTAGTAGACGGTTTCTTCATAATTTAAGTAATATCGATATAATAATATAATATAGATATTACAACATAAATAAAAATATAGATATAATATTAAAACATAAAATAATATAGATATAATATTACAACATAAATAATATTACAACATAAATAATTATAATATATATAATAGGTTTCAAAAGAAATTTAAATGCTAAGGGAACGTCCATAAAGTACGTACGCAATAAAATCAATGCTTTCGGATCCCCCTCCCCCCTTGTACGCACTTGTGCGCTTTTAACCACCCCTCCCCCTCTGCGTACGTACGTGTTATTTATTAAATAAGTATGACCCCCCCACCCACCATAAAAAAAAAGTTTTCAAAACATTAAATACAAAAAAGATCAACATTTTTAGTTAGAGATTTTTCCGTACTTAATTAAAAAACGGGCAATTATTAACAAAAGGAAAGAAAAATGATTTAAAAATGATTCGTGTTGCGGTTCCATCGCTTTGTAACCATTTTCGCAGTACTCATAGATGGCCAGAAATGGAATGAAACGTTGGGGGATGGTATTCAGCCAATTTGCTTCAAACGATAAACAACATAACTTGTTCTGGCATTTCACAATTTGTAGACAGTACAATGCGATTGCTGACAATGTTTCTCTACCCAAACAGGATTCGGCGGTTTATATGCTTTCCCAACTGGTACTGCCCGGCAATTAACCTTCGATAACAGTTTTCTCCCAAACCTGGGATAAAACGTCAGCCGCTTTTTGAAAGTTTTCTCCAGTTCTTGGTTGATTGTCTTCTCAGAAGAATCAAGGTGATTGCCAAAATAATCATGGGGAAGAACTATTCCAGCCAAATCACAAGAAAGCGATGCTATTCTTCTTTCAATGAGGTTGAAGGCTGAAAGCCCAGTCGCATTCACACCATGAAGCAAGAAATCTAAATCCAGCAAGCGGAAGAGATTAACAGCAGTTGCTAACGTTTTAGGGAAGCGTGGTGCCTCCTTTTGAGCTCCATCAGTCTCCATTAACATAATTAGTTTACGTCTAACCAACTTAGTTTCAAAAAGCTCCCTCACATCAAAAGCATATGTAAAAGCATTCGATGTATCGTGTTTCCCACTTCGTCGCATGAGAATTATAGGGTTCAATCTGCATTTTTTATGTTGTAAGAACTTAACTTTCGATATTTAATTTTAAAATGTTTTAATGCTATTATTCTTTATAGTTATAAATTACAAGTCGTTTATGTTATTATGGTTTCATTATTAAAAATATATTATTATTCATAATATTTTTAAAGTTGCTTGTTTTTATTATTAATTATTAATTAAAACTTTAACTGTTAGATTCTTTTAACATAAAAAAATGCAGGTAGAACCCTATAATTCTCATGCGACGACTTCTTATGCGTATGAAATCTCCACTGTAGGATACATTTTCATTATTGTTCACTTCACGTATGCCATACACAGATGGGATTAACTTGTGGTGTGGGCCAGCGACAAAGTCATGATCCATAAGTTTGACCTTGTATTCCATATGCATCAGCAACAGCGCTTGAAGGCTTGCAGCAGTAAGGCCCAACGACACTCTGGCTTTATCATAATTGGTGATAAAAAGCACAGCTTTTGGTCCAAACAATTTGCAAACTTCAAACATGTCATCAATAAAAGGTTTGGAAAACATTCTATCATCATTTCTTTTTCGCAACGAATTTTCTGGACGTAGTAGCTTCACTGGAAATGTGTTGATATGCTTTTTTCCTTCAGAAGTGTTTCTACGTCGTGGTAAAAGACGAAGGTACAAACCACTTCCACTCAAGTTAAAGCCTATCTTCGTCAGCTCTTTCTGAAGATCATCCAAAGTGGAGACACTACGAAGACATTCTGTTCTTCGACGCTCATCTGCTGACAAATTTTGCACAATTTTTATGATTGTTGATAAAAGTTCTGGTTGATCAATTTCGAGCCGTGATCGTCCAGGATGGTTTCGCATAAACTATTTTAAAGCAATTGATACTTCAGGGTTGTTATGACAAATTGCTTCAATGCCCTCTTTAGGCTTTTGTCTCCGTTTTCTTTGTCGTGCCGATTCACGAATCAATCTGAAAACAAAATATTACACAAATCTTTGATTCCGTTATAAAACCTTCTATACTTAAGGTTTCCAGGATTCTGCGAACTTTGTAAATCCTCAATTAGAAATTCTTTCTGACAACAAAAGCTTGAAAGTTTATGCCTGTTTAAAAGTTTGGTTTTTATGGCCAAAACATCTTTCTATATTGTTAAATAAGCTCTATTTGATATATCTCTTAACATTTACCTGTCCAAGTTTATTTTTTCTCTTCTAATGCTTTTTTTCAAATTGTCTAATTGTTTCCTTGTTACAGTAGACAAACCAAAACCGCGTACGATTATCAAGGATGAAAGCTGTGATTCAAGATCTGAGATTTTCATCCGAATTTTAAAATGCACCGGATTTGCTCCTTCCTTCTCGTTTGATGTTAAATCTAAATTAGCAAATACCCAAACTTTATTGCTTTATTGCTTTCACTTTTAATTCGTTTACTAAATTAGCAAATACCCAAACTTTATTGACTTTATTGCTTTCACTTTTAATTCGTTTACTTTTTTTTCATACAAAGACTGATCATACTTTACTATTTTCTACAACTCCTGTGCGTGCTGATACAGCTTTTGTTTTTCAAGTGCTGAATATGCTTTCTTATATAAACTCAAGGAGTTGAAGATACTTTTTCTTGTTCCCAACAAATTTGTTCGACATCTTGGAGATAAACTGTTGTTTTTTATGTTGCAAAGCATTTAGTTATTCGAATAGAAAAGTTTGTACGTTTTTTGGTAACTCCTCCCCCCATATTTGAGTACTTTATGGATGCCCCCTAAGAGTCTACTGTTTAGACTAATTTATTATTTTCTGTATATTTGATAATATTCATGAATGAAATTGATTCAATTAATGAAAAAGTTGTTGAAAGGTGTTATTAAATTGTTTTTTAAATTAAGAGATATAATCAAAGGAATACTTTTATTTTTATATTTTTTTAAGTTGCAAAAGATTTATCGCTTTGTCTTTAAAAAAACTTCCCGTACCCAAATTTGTCGAAACGCGTCGCAAAACCAGAAACTATTCACAATTTTGCGGACGCTGTATCGGTAAATTTACTAAAAAGAAAGTTTTCATCCAAAAGACAAGTTTCAGAGTAGGATACTGTTAAAATAAGAGTAATTTATTGTTAAAAACTCTAGGAAGCGAGGAGAAAAAATTTTACTATAATTTTAAAAAACTTGATTGCTCTTTACAAACACACACATGCATATAAATATATATATATATATATATATATATATATATATATATATATATATATATATATATATATATATATATATATATTATATATATATATATATATATATATATATATATATATACAGTGGTTTTCATAGATTTAGACGCACTCATTTTTTTTTACATATATGTAAGAAAATATTTAAAATAAAAATAAAATAAAAGTGCTACCGCTATGTTTAATGTATAATTTAATAGAGGAAGTGAAACTCTATTAAAGAGTACCCTAATTTTTTTTACAGGATGTTCATTACTCATTCTATACTAATTAACACAAAAAAGTTAATTGATAAGCTTGATTTTATTTTATTCATAAACTTAGACGCACAATCAAAAAAGTCTTATATCTTGTTAATTGATAGTTAATTAGTAGTTTTTTTCACATATTTCTCATTAACATGCCTAAATTAATTGAATTTGTCAAAAAACCTTATATAAATATGACTTACCTAGAAGTAGTTAATCATTATTTAATAAATAAACACAAGTTAAGTTAGTTTTGCTCTAAAAAGACGCGAAAAATGGGCAAAAGACGTATCAAGGTGAAAGATGGCAAATTATTGCTCACATCAAAGAAGAAACCAAAAGTAATAGAGAAATCACCAGGTTAATTGGAGTTTCTGAGAAATGCGTTCGGACAACGAAGTAAAACTTTCTTCACACTGGTGGTGCCAGCAATAAAAGGAGGCCAGGTAGACCCTTGTCAATCACCAGAAAGGGCGATAGTGCCCTTTTTAGAGCTGTCAGAGCTAATCCAAGAATTAGTTACAAAGAATTGACCACAGATTTCAATACAATACGAAATACATCTACTTCTCAAAGCACAGTCCGCCGAATACTTATAAATGGTGTCGTGAAAAAAGGTATCAGACAATAGAACAATGGAAAAACATTATGTGGAGTGATGCGAGTAACTTTGAGCTTATCAATCGCATATATATATATATATATATATATATATATATATATATATATATATATATATATATATATATATATATATATATATATATATATATACACACACATATTGATCATAAAATTTTATGAATTTTTATATTTGCCTTGGCTGTTCCATTCATAAATTAAACAAAAACGTCTAACTTAACGAAGTGCACCAACGAGAAGTTAAGCCATAAGAATTTACACTCCATCAGTATATCTGTCATGTTATCTAAGGTTAGCCCTCCATTTTTGGATTCTTTCTTTTTCTTGATAGGCAGTTCATGTAAAGTAAATGTAATTGTGCCTTAGGTTAGCCCTCTATTTCAGGGGCGGATCCAGGATTTTTATTGACTGCAGCAAAATGTCATAATATTTTGTCCCGTTTTAAAAAAAAAAAGGTCCTCGCTTTTCAAATTTGCCAATAGTACTTAAAGTCCAAGTTTGTTGACTGTACTATATGGTCTACATATGCCGACTCGCTGGTCTAAAAGAGCTAAATTTGCAGGCTTAATGAACTAAAGTTCATTGATGAGGGGGGAGGGGAGGTATCACACACCATTCGCCCCAGCTTTGGATATACAGTGGCTTATAGTGATACACGAGGTGTACCCTACCACTGCTCGCTTCCCCTGTCCGTTTAGAGCGGAAGAACGTTACTTGATTTACGCAACGTTAAAACCATCCAGTTAAACTGAATACTTTTTAACGAAATGATAATTTACTTGTCTTTTATGACATTTAATCATGACTAAAACCCTGACTAAGCCCTTATCCTCAGTCGATGTATATACATTTATTTCTTAATACTCCTACTGCCCTTCAATGTATTTATGCCAAGTAATACACAAAAAATCATCATATAATTTTATCTATATATTTAAGTCAACAAAATATTTGTGGTTGTTAAAATACGTTTTGGTCTGCAAAAAAATTGGGAGTTGATATTTGAAAATGAAAATGGCAAATTTAATGTAAATTTGTTTAAAATTCAATTTTTTAATTTCATTTAATTTGTTTTAAAACACATTATGCTTTATTTAATGGCTTTCTTTATAAAATTTCTGAAATTTAAAAAACGATTCATATAAATTTACAAAAACAATTTATAAATATTTTCATTTTTTTAATTATGAACTTCATTACTTTAAAACAATAAACTTTTTGTCAAATAATGAAAAAATGAACCAGGTTTCAAATCAAATAAAAAATAGAATTAAACTTTTTCAATAAATATATATTACTTTTAAATAAATAAGAAATGCTTTTAAAATTCAAAAACAGCAAACTTTAGGCATATTACAATTAACAATAATTCAACTAAAAAATCTCAGCAAATAATTAAAACGAAAGTGTCAATGAATAAATGTCAACATAACAAGACAAACTTAATTTGATAGTTCTTTGTTTAAAACTACATAGTTCTTTGTTTGAATTTGGATTAGAAAGTTTTCATTGGTTTTTAATAAAATAATGTAGAAAAGTTTATTGTGATGATAACACTCAATTTCAATAAAGTAATGCATTAAAGCATAAAATATTGAATATGGAAGTTAAACAAACTTTATCTTTAATCAAGTTGAAGAAAAGCCATTGAACAGTATTGTCAAAAGGACTTTTTAACCCACCTATTTCAAATGATTTTGGACATGACCAAAGTTTAAAAAATAAAACATTATACTGTCAAAGTTTTATATTCGTTTATCATAGTTTCAAAATACATGTTAATGTAAACAAGAGACATCTTTGTTTCAAAAAACATTTAAAAAGTATGTCAACAGATACTTTTCTTAAAATTCTAAACTTTGTATTAAGTAATTCTGTAATAATTTTCCTCACATAGCAAATTTGTAACAAAAGTGTTTCTCTTAATAGCGTTTTAATCACCTAGACTAATTCTTCATGTGTAAAGTTTTTGAAATGCCTTGTGACATGTGTTGATATTTTATTAACTTTTTCATGCATAATTTTGTATTGCCAAAATCCAAAACAAACTTACTATGTTTATCATTTAGATCTCTAAGTAAACAATCTCATCATGCTCGTGAACCACATTCAGCTTTAAAACTATTTTAAGTATGTAATAAGTATATACCGAAAATAATTACTTTAAAAGATCTCAATAAAACCAAAATTTATTGTTATTAGAACAAAAAAACTTGGTTGCCCTTATTTTTGTATCCTTATGACTTTATTTAGTAAAAAATACAATTACAGGCACTAAGCCCTTTGTTGAGGAGGATACATTAATTTGTATTAACTGTTTAGGATTGTTTAAATAAATTTTTAGCAACTTTAGAAAACTACCACTGATTCCATGATTTTTAAGTTTTTGTTAAAACCGTATGATCTATCAAATCAAAGACTTTTGATTGGTCAATTAAAAAAATACTCTAAGAGCATATTGTGATTTCTCAAACAGAATACTTTTGGTCAAATGAAGTACTGCGCTTTTTAATTTGACTGGTATTTAATATTTTATTGCAAAAAGATGATCATATAATTTATTGTATAGAATCCTTTCAAAAATCTTTGAAAAACCAGAAAGTACAGAAATTAAACAACAATTAGTTATACTTGATAATGTCTCCCCTATTCCTCCCTCCTTTAAATATTGGTTCCACTTTGGCTACCTTTAGATGGTATGAAGTTAACGTTAAACGTCGTCTAAATTTAAACGCCGTTTTAAAGTAGAAATAAAATAAAGTAGAATAAGTGATAGAGAATAAAGTGGTAAATTAAAGTTTTTTAATTGTTCGACTCTTATTTTTGTAAATTCCAAAAGTTTTAAATAAAAACCAAGATAAATTTAACTAAATATAGAACCAGAAAATTCCAGAACAAGGTGGTATAATGCTTGTTGAAAGATCTTTTTGCTACAATCTTTTAATAACCAAACAAAATTAATTGAAATAGCAATAAAATGTTTCATGATGCTTCCCTCTATTATGTTACAAAGTCTTTTATCGCATCCAAAAACAAAAGAAAATGCAAAATTGTTAGAAGGTAAACAATTAAGCTTGAGTTTTTTCGATAAAAACAGTTAATGCATGAAAAATATAGATGAACTACATGCCAAATATCAAATTTTACTTGGTACGGACATAGTATGATTGCTTTGAGGTGTCCAAGTTGGAAGACAAAGGCTGAAACATAAGGTTTTATGTAGAACAAACAAACATTTGAGAAAAAAAAACGATGTAGTTTTTTAATCTACTATTTAAAAATTGATTAATAAAGACTTCACAGCAGAGTTTAAGAAAATTAGTTAGAATGTATCTTGGAAATAGTTGCAAGAATCATTAACTCTAACAAACAAAGTACCAAACTATGATATCTCTTAAATCATAGTTTGATATTTTGTTTGTTTGAGCTGGTGCTTCTTGCAGTTATTTCCTAATGTTAAGAGTTAATATGAAATGAATGTAAGAGAATGGATAACACGTGAATGGCTAAAAAAGTTCGATGGAAAGTGCAACAGTATTGTTTTGTTATTGGCAGTAATTCAGCGGAACAAATCAAAAGTACGTCTGGTGATGAACTATCGTGAACTAAATCAATATGTAACCAATCATACTGCAGATAGCGATGTTTGAAGTTCCAAGTTTTGCAGTTGGAGAAAGTTGGAAGATAACCTTAAATTACTTGATCTGAAGAAGGCGTACCTGCAGATTTATGTTGACAAAGTATTGTGGAAATATCAAGTTGTGAAATATGCAGGGCAATGTTGTTACCTAAAAAGATTAGTTTTGGCTTGAAAGAGTTACCCCCAGAATAATAACAGAAATTTTAAAAAACTTTTAAAAAAAGGAGCTCTTGAAAAATATAAAATGGATTTAAAGTTGCCAGAAAAATTTGGTGTTGGTCGTATGCTTAGATTAGGAGTGTATAAGTGAGGCAATGAAATACCTTAAAAACCTGCTCAAAACTCCTGAATGAAGGACTACATGTCCGCAAATCTTTTCTTGTTGTAGACAGTTGACCGAACATTTTCCGATAGCAATTGGCTGCGTTTTTCGTGCAGCTATCTAAAAAGACTTCTGAAACAGCTGTGTTGTACAATATGTGGTAGAATGTGTGGTAGAATGTGTGGTAGAATGTGTGCAATGCAAAAAGTTTAGCTATTAGTAGCTCTCGAAGTGGGTGAAAAAATAGTTGAAGATTTTTCATGGCTAAGGAAACAAAGATTACACGGCTCGCATTATTCTTGCAGAGCTGGAAAGCGTGATCAAAGGATTCAACCTAGTATTAAAATGGGGTTTTGAAAGTGTTACCTTAATGAGCAATTCTGTAACAGTTGTTGGCTGGTTAAATTTTTTTTAATCATTGGAGACCATTCGAGTTCATGGTCTTGGAGAATCACTTGTCTAAATCTTTAATTGAAGATTTTGTGAAAGAATGCAATTTAATGATAAAAGTTTATCTTTTGAAGTCAGCAGAAAATGAATTTAATGCTCTAATAAGGGTATCCTAGAACTGGTTGCATTCAACCTTTTCTGCAATGGCAGTTAATGTCATATTAGCTGGTGTATAGTCGTTTTATAATCATCATCATTTTAATATTAATCGAACACTTGATCTGATAAAACAAGCATATCCTCAAGAGAGCGTATCCAAAAAAGACAGTAAAAAAATTGTGCAAAAAATATTTATTGGTAGATCTCGCGCCGATTCGATGAGAGGAAGGAAGTCTTGAAGTTGAAAACAGTTGGTATCGTTTTGAGATTGAAGTAACTCATTACAAGTTGGAGATTTATTTATCAACATTTGATTCCAGTAAAAAAGCAAACTTGCAATTTAGAGAAAATTACTAAATGAAAAAGTAATAACAGTGTGCTTCCATTTAGAAAAAATATTCCAAGAAAGAGGACCTTTATGGCAAGTGCTATTTAACAACAGCCACATAACCCACTTTAAACTTGTGCGTGAGCTATGCAATGAATGGGGTGTGTTCGTCTTCATACGTTGTGCTTCCAGGTCATCTGAAAATGGAGTTTAAAATCGATTTTTTTTTACATTTTTAAAATCGACAAAGTCGACTAAAAGTCGATTTAGTCGATTTTAAAAATAAAAAACGATTTTTTTTTACATTTTTAAAATCGACAAAGTCGATTAAAAGTCGATTTAGTCGATTTTAAAAATAAAAAATCGATTTTTTTTTACATTTTTAAAATCGACAAAGTCGACTAAAAGTCGATTTAGTCGATTTTAAAAATAAAAAATCGATTTTTTTTTACATTTTTAAAATCGACAAAGTCGACTAAAAGTCGATTTTGTCGATAATAATTTATATTTTCGAAATGAATTGTTATAAAAATAATAATGTTTAGTTTTGCTTTCTATTCTTTAACATCATATTATTTAAATATTAATGGAGCAAAACAATAATAGAGAATGGCCGCTCTAACAACTGGACAATATATTCCTAGACCCCAATGATTTAGGGATTACCATTAATTCTTGTTATACATCAAAGTCACTGCAATCATATTTACAATATGATTGTATAGATGACATTTAGATTTTGGAGCTTCACAACTTAATTTTGCCCCAGGACCCCGAGTCAGCAACCCTGAATGAAAGTATTCATGAAAATCATAAGCATCTAGTAAACAATAGAAGAAAAAAATTAATAAAATAAATAACCGTTGGTTTAATTAGGTATAATTTTTTTTTTCTTTTTTTTTTTTAATGTAGTTATTAAGGTGCTCCCAGAAGTCCTTACAGTCATATTACGTAGCACCAAGAAGAGCGTAAATAATGCTAACATGCTGTAAACTAGATAAAACTTTAAGAGAGTAAACAAGGAATAGATAATAGTTATAATTAGAAATGTCATACTTCCTAAAATAGCCATTCACTATGTACATTGCCACCGGGAAAAAATAATAAAAAGTTTGGCAAGTTTTGTTAGAATAATGTTTTGCGTTTGCTTGCCAACACTTGTAAGGGTTGGCTATCTAATTTAAGCGAACGGTTTCATTCAAAAACTAATATCATTTGCAATTGGAATTATTTTTTCTCACATCTTCATATGTGTCCATTTTTTTTGTAGACACTATTTTGATCGTCTTCATTTACATTTCTTTTTCTTAGGAAGTAGAGCTGAATCATCACCGTACTACTAGTCACCGGTGATGGTTCATTGGTGTTTAAGCAGCTACTGAGAAGGATTTATCGCATCATTTTATCGCAACCGAATAATTGACATTCCCATTAAAGTTAAACGATGTTTTAAGTTCATGTTGTAGTGAAGATTTATCTATATCAACTTCTGAAATTATCTCTGAAATGCAAATACCTTAGCTGGTTATTTTTGTAATCTTTTTGAATGGTTTGAAGAGTATGACACGTTTATTCATAACTATAGTTAAATATTCAATTACTTTAGTTACAAATATTAAAGTAACACATAACTATAGTTAAAATTTTTTTTTTTTTTTGATGCCTTTTTTTTTTTTTTTATATATATTACAAAATAATTATTTACATTTCTTTTTAAAATTACATTGACTCAAGTTTTATATCGTTTTACAATATATAGCTTTTACAAATGTTCATATATATATACTTTTTCTTTTTTTTATTTATTTTATTATATATTTTATTTTGTGTTTTTGATTTTATATTTTTTTGTATTTTTTGTTCTTTATTTTCCAGCCTTGGTGCGGATAGAAATCGAGAGTTTAGATAAAATTATAAGTGGAGAATATTCAACATAGGTTAAAGAAGGTTTTTAAACAAAATAATTTTTTTTTTTTTTTTTTTTATCAAAACACATAAAGAATTACAGGACTTTTACACAAACTTTACGTTACGAACACTAAGGATAAACACTTATATGTTAAAATAATATTTCATAATATAAGGGCTGACAGTGATTTTCTAATCATATTTAACAATAACTTTGTTGTATAACATAAAAAAATTCCAAAGAAAAGATAATCTTTACTAAACATACAAAGAGCCGTTGTTTTATTTTAGCTCATATGTTTAGTTTTAGATTTCCATTCTCTACTTGACAGAAAACTTTTTTAATACAAAAATATTGACAGAAAATGTCTGCAGTGTTTCTACGGACATGATAGTTATATTTTAAAGTAATAATATTCCTGATGTTCCTGATTATTACCAAGATCACTGCCATTGGGTCAATTTTTGTGTTACTATACATGTGGTGGCATCTACTGTTCCATATTGTACTCATGATGGTTTGAGTGAGTGTCAACAGCAGCTGCGAAGTGGGGTTTTTCTCCGATAAATTTGCTGTTTCAATCGAGAAAATCAAACTTATCGGAGAGAAATTGTTTTGGGGTGTCAAGGAGTTATATACATGTTTAAAATACTCCCAAATTTCAACAGAAGGAGGACAGTAGGTAAAGATGTGGATGTTGTCCTCGATTTTACCACAAGTTTTGCATTTGTTATTTTTGACGATCTGTTACCTTGTACTTTTGGCTAGCAAGGCCGCAGAAGGTAAACTGTTGTGTAAAAAACGAAAAAGGATGTTTTGAGTCGGTCCGGATGCGTGGGAGGTGAAGTTTTTTTTCCAAATTTGGGTTCACGGCATTATTGTTTTTGTTGAACTGTTCCAGAAAAGTTCGGCTGGCACGACTGTCTTTTTGTTTTTCACCACTTCTAAGTAAAAGTTTTTTGTTGTTTTTAGGGGAACGTTAAAGAGGGACCCGTTTTTGCCTAATGTTTCTATTGTTGTTTTGTAGTACTATGACGTTTTGTTGTCCCAGTGTTTTGGAAAATTGTTCTGCTTTAAAAAGTTCCAGCTTTGGTTTTGGTTCGTAAATTTTATAAGTGAACTCGCCAACCAATACTTTGAAAAGTAGTAATAATCGTGAGCTTTTTCTTATTCGCATTCTTTCAGTTGAAAGACTGTTTTAAGACGAAGTGCAAGACTTTGCTCCTTCGGCCATAAAATTCCGAGACCCCCGGTTTTGACGGGTAAAAAAAGTGTCTCTCTCTTGACCGGATTGAATTTAGTCTTTTGCCACAGATTTTCGAAAATGGCTCTGTGCGGACGTTCTATTTCCCATTCGGGAACGGGCAGAACGTTTGCCAGAAACCACATTTTTGACATTGCTAACGTATTTATCAACATAGTCTTTCCCCAAAGTGACAAAGTACGTAGTCCTAGAAACTTGAGTTTTTTCTCTATTTTGTTTAGAGTTACTAGCCAGTTGAAATTGGTAGTATCGCTCAGTCTGATGTATAAAGTAACACCTAATATTTTGAAACCGGTGTTGTTGTTCCACTCTATGTCGTCCAATTCTGGGTACATTTTAGGATCAAAACCTCTAAGAGCAAGACCCTTGATTTTCGAAGCGTTGATCACTGAACCACTTGCTTTTTCAAACAGTTTTACTTTTCGAGAAAAAGCGGACTGATTTTACGTCCCTGGCAAAAAAGTTCAAATCCTCTGCGTACTGCTGTAATTTTAAGGGTTTCGGTGTACCTGGTAAGGGGAAACCCTCTATTCTGCTGTCTGCTCTGACCACCAAAACGTGAGCCTCGGCAACAAAAACATACAGCAAGAGAGAGAGGGGGTCACCCTGACTAACTCCCCTTTCCGTGGGAAAGCAAGCTGACAGGAAGCCGCAATTCAGAACAGATGCAGAAACTTCTGAATATAAGGTGTAATAAAAGATACAAAATTTTCTCCTAGATTGAATTTTTGGAGAATCTGAAGCAGAAACGTACGATCGACTTTATCAAACGCCTTTTCTTGATCTATTGACAAAACGAAACTAGGTAGATTTTTAAATTCCGTGTAATCTATAAGATCACGGACTAAATGTAAATTTGAGAATATAGTTCTACCTGGGATTCCGCAAGGTTGATTTGGTTCTAAAATTTTCCCCATTACTTTTGCAAGACTTAGGGCCAGCGATTTTGTAATTAGCACCGATTAAGGATATGGGCCTCCAGTTTTTGCATTTGGTAAGATCTCCTTGTTTGGGAATCAGCGAAATAATTGGTTTTTTCATAAAGTGGCTGGTATTTTTTTCTACGAAAAGAATTTCGTAGGCAAGTTCTTCAAAGTCTTTTTCTAAAGTGTGTCAAAAAGTTTTATAAAATTCAGCTGGAAGTCCGTCATAGCCCGGGGATTTTCCGTTTTCAAATTTAAAAAGGGCTTCGTTTAGTTCCGCGCCGGTTAGGCGGGTATTTAAAATTTGGCTGTCTTTGTATAAACTAATTTTGGTGTAAATGTTTTTATAATATAAAACGATGGAGTTTAGTATTTCACCAGGTTCACTCGTTAATGTGCCGTCATTCTTGCGAATTTCGGTAGTTGACTTGTTCCGCTGTTGAACTTTTTCCAAATTATACAAAAATTTTGAATGTTTTTCTCCTTCTTCGATTAGTTTTTGTTTCGTGCGAATAAACGCTTTGGGAAACTGGAGCAAGAAAAGAGCACCGCGTTTGATGCTATCTAAATTTGGGTTAGCGTTTTGTCGCTCCCGTTGGATTTCGTTTTCAATCCTTTTGATGTTTTTTTTGTTTTTCGCACTTTCCTGTAACGATATGTGTTGTAATTCAGCCCTACAAACATGTTTGTAGTCGTCTCACCATTTTAAAATAGGACCGTTTTTTAGTTTGCCAATCTTGAATTAAGAGTTCAACTTTCTGCTTATGCACCTCTATTTCCAAAAGGGAGCAATTTTATTTCCAGTATCCTGGTCCTCTCCTGGTATTACTAAAATTGACAGTTGGTGACACGAACTCGTGGTCGTAAATTTAACTGAAAGGCGAATTTAAGCCGTATATGTACTCGGTGTAGTTAAGCCAATTTACAAATTATTCGAATTCTTTTATTTGGAATTAATATGATTTTATCATGGTATTATACGAATTTAGTTAAAATCTTTTGAAAAAGTTCCTTAATTTACTATTGATCCTAGTTCTAATCGGTTTTGACGTATATTAACAATATATAGTTGTCAAAACTCAATATTTCTATCAATTTTCACAAAAAATACAAGAATTCCGACCAAGAAAGAGCATATAATGAAGAAAAATTGCCAGTAAACGTTCAGAACAGATCATATTGTTAAACTATAATGTTAATTTCACCTAAAAAACGTATTTATTTGAAATCTTATTAAAATTTGGACCAGCGATTGGGATTTTAAAAAAATTAAAAAAAAACAAAAAACAATCTTCGGTTTGGGTTTTTTTGCTTTAAATATTTATATTTTATGATACCGCAAAATTATCATTTTAATTTTTTTTCTTCTTTTCATAATTTACAGACCTGATCATTTAACGGAAATATGTCGTAGTCAACAAAATATCATACAGACGCTATAATATTTTAAAATTGCCTTAACAACACCGAGTAGCCCGAACTGAACTGAAAGACGAATTTGGACTTCTAGACCGAATTTAACTGAAAGTTGAATTAGGATTTTTAAAACACATTTAACTGAAAAATAAATTTTTTTAGAACTTTTACAAGTTTTATAAAAAATAATTTTTGATTTTTGCTTTAAATGTTCCAAGAAGACGTAACGGTTTTTCCACGGTGTATATCAGAAAAGTGTGAAACTTAAGTACAAACCTACTTCCTTACCGATGGAGCGTAATATGCCCAGAGCTTGCTTTGAACCCTATCTTTTGCTTCTAAAGCAAGCGCTCTAACCACTGCGCCGCGGTTGTGTTATAATCGTTTTTTATAAACTAAAGTTATTATTTTTCAGCTTGTAATTAACAATAATTTAAAACATGACATTAAACAAATGAAGCCAAGTTAATTTTACTATATTAAAAAATTTACGCTTACTAAAAACAACTTGCGTCAAAGTAAAAAATCTAAAAATTCAGTAATAATGAAAATTTAAGTTATGGAATCTTTATAACTTGTTTTTGAGCAAACATGAGCAAAGAAACATTTACAACGTTATTGAAATATTTTTATATTGACGTATTGAAAAATTTAGATTGTCAATTTTATAAAGGAAAAAGATCGTTAAGAATATTAGGTTAAATTCACCAGTTTTTTAGGATTTTTTAAAAGCGAAAAATAAGATTTAATAAGCGATGAACAGACTTTGTGCCTAAAAAAGACTTTTCGAATAGTAACTCTGTGAGACAAATTTATTTCCGACATGTTTTTTTTTTCTTCACCGAATTCATGTTCCGAAGGCCGAATGGGCCACTTTAGTCGAGGAAGCTACTTCTAATATTGGTTACAACACTCTCTTTAACTCCGAATCACTTTTCTGAATTAATGATTTGAAAGAGGGTTGTAACCAATAGAAACAGGTTGATATACATAAAACATATAATATATTTTATAATTCTTCTTCTTTATATATTGAAAAAAACTTTATAGCTTTCGAATTTAACTGAAAGTTAAATGAAACTTCGAAACTGTTACTGAATTTAACTGATTGCCGAATTTCTATATAAACTTCGGCACCGAAGTCGAAGCCGAAGTCAACTTCGCCTTTCAGTAAACTTCGTAATCCGAACTTTGACGAATATTCGCCGGTCCTTACACAAACCCACTATTCGTGTCATACCTCGTAAATGCTTTTGTTTTTAAACGAACAAACTATATTAAAAGGTTAGAAAATTAAATCTAGTAAATAGATAAAAGGATTTTAATATTTTCACTCGACTTTTAGTCGATTAGTTGGAAATCCATAGTCATAATAATTAAAGTTTTTTTCTTTCAAAAGGGATGACCTTTATAAACTAAATTGGAAATTCAAAAAAAAATAAAGACGTTTAGAAGGGGGCAATAATACCTTACATGCAACCTTTAAAGACTTATTTAGTTTCAGGTAAAGAAATTGCATGTGGAATAATAACTTTTTTGTTATAGCCATTGAAAATTGTGTCACGGAATGAACCTATCGTTCTTTCCGTGACACAAGTTTGTAATGCCTATAACTAAAAATTTAGAATTCTACTAACAATGTCTTTTCTCAAAATTAAATAGACATTTATAGATAGTTTGTTTGGTGTTTTTGCCCCCTTCTAAACGTTTTTATATTTTTTTATATTTCCAATTTAGTTTACAAAGGTCATTCCTTTTAAAAAAAACACGACTTTTCAATTCTGCCCATAAAATAGGTGAATAACTAAACTGGTTCTTTCTGAAAGTAGACTTAAGTATCATAAAGTAAGGTTGAAAATATGCTTTTTTATTACTGTAGTATTTGGGTATTCTTTAATTGTTACAACAACAACAACAACAAAAAGAATAATAAAGAGCCACAAGCAAAAAATACACATCTTTTAGTCAAATATTTTTTCTTTATCAAGTTTTATAAATCAAGTTTATCAACCTAAAAATCGCGCATTTTTTTTATAAAAGCTCAAAAAACTGTTTTCGTTATTTAGTATCATTTTTTGAAATACTCGGGACTTATTTGAGTTTCTTTGAGTTATTTGAGTTTCTTTGAGTTAATTAGTTAGTACTTTTTAGTCTGTTTAATGTTTTTTTTTTCACCCTAATAGTTCCGTGTAAAATTGTATAAATTAACATCGCTATCCTAAACATGATACCAATTTTAAAAATCTATTCTTCCGATATATAATACATGCAAAGTATTATATATATAATATATAATACATAAAAATATATTATACATGCATAAATACTATTTTATAAATACAATTTTTGGCACCTTGCAATGTTAGCGTGGCCGAGTAGATTCCGCTTTAGGCAAGAAAGCTTAAGGGTTCCAGGTTCGCCTCTCGGTTTCGAAGTCTTCTTTTTTTTTTTCGTTAGTGCACAAAGATTGTTTTTTTTGTTGCTGCACACTTTTGTGCACCAACTAAATAAAGTTTTGCACTTGGTTGCACTCAATCAACTAAATAAACACTTGGACCATATAAAATCAAAGCGCAGAACGTGCACTGCGCATAGACTGTTACAGCCTTGACAGTCCGTTTACAGGCTATAACGACTCCGTTAACGGAGTGCACACATCGACTAAGTAAGATTTAGGTGTAGTTAATTTTACAATCAACATTTAGATACATCAACTGAGGGTTTTGGTTTGGTCAGATACTCTTTGAATTAAAAGAAAGCCTTCTCTAGACTTAAAACTAAAAAAAAAAAATACGGTATGCATTTAAATCATTTTAAAGTATAGCATAATTATTTATTGATTTATTAAGTCAAAAGTGCCCTAGTAAGGTTGTGTTAAGTGAGACTAAAGTCTTAAAAGCACTTATTTAAACATAGCGGTAGAATTTATAATCTCGAAACCATTAGCTCTTTACTTTTATTGCTAACTATATTTTTAAATTCAAATTTAGCATAAATATTTTTTTTTACTTTTTGCCTTTCATTAATCAATAACGTCTTTAAATCAAGAAAAAATTGTAAAATACTGTAAATATTCAATCTAGTCTTTTTATATATAATTTTACTGTTTTCAGTAACTTATAGGCCAACTTAATAGATTATTAAAAATTCCTCATTCCTTTTAGAGATTGGGGTGCAAATTTTGTTTTGGCTTAAACAAAGCTTGCTACGGTAATCAACATCAATATGATTTGCAAATAGCAGGATAAAATAGTTTTTGAAAATTTTGAAAACATATTATCATAGTTGTTGTATATAGTTATAATAAAAAAACTTAACGAAGTACCGAGAAATTTTCAGAGGGGGCTTTCTAAAATTTTTATAATCTGCTTTAAAATATTTTACCATAAAATTGTCCGTAACATTGTCCTAAACAAGACATAAAATTTTCAGCTCTGCTATAAAGTTTGAATCTAATCTTAAATCAAGTAATACTATTTTGGCAGAACTTAGTTTGAGATAAGAAATAAGGTCGTTTCCACACTTACCGTGAGTTTAACAAAAGTTATTATTATATATTACATAACTCAAAAAGTAGAAATGCATTAGAAATGAATTTTTGCAGCCGTCAATGTAATACGATAGGGGTTAGTTTAAAAGTCTTACTTTGAAACTTAAATCAATAATGTACTTATTTTGATCAATCTTTTAAAGCGCAGTTTTCCATACTTATCGTAAGTGTTTCACACTTATCGTATATATTGTCGACACTTATCGTTTATCTTAAAATCTACTTTTACTCTGGTTTAAAATGCGCTCGGGGTTTCAAATGAAAATTTAATGCATTGGTAACATTTTATAAAACGTTTTTAGGTATAAAATTAAAAAATAAGACTATTAAATAAATTTAATGTTTATTATCAAATAAACACTAACTATATAGTAATAAAAACATTACTGTGAATTAAAATTAAAGATTTAAAAGCATTTCTATTACTTTAGTATACTTATCCTTTAAGTTCTTAAACTGGAAAGGATAGAGTTTCATCATAACTATCTAAGTCTTATTTTATAATTATTATCAACATTTAAATGGAGCTCGTTTTCTGACTCTTTTGCAACTTTTTTTTTTTTAATTTTCATGTTTTCTCTTTCTTGTTTAGCTTTTTCATTTAATAACTTTTTCTCCATAGCCAATTTTTTCTTTCTCAATCTTTCTTCCTCTACTTTTGACTCTTTATCTGCAGCTAATTGTTTCTTTTTCGATTTTTCGTCCTTTATTTTTGACTTTTCTTGCACTTTTGTCTTCTAAATTAGCTGCCACGTTTCAGATGTAACAACCGATGGTAAACGTTCTACTTTGCGCTTGGACGATTGGACTGGTTGTTTTGGCCATATTAAAACACTTTCGATTGGATTTAGTATTTCTGCCGCTATTTTTAAACTAAAACAAGCTGGTTTTGGTTCTATTACAGCTGCATTACTAAAATCAGGCATTTCCATATCGGTTAGACCTCGCACATTTTCTAAATTACAAGTTGTTGATCGATTTTTATTACCCTGTTGTATTTCATCAAGTAAAATTATGGTCTTATATGTTTCAGATAAGGCTCTTTTCCAAAAATGATACAACGGAGGTATTCAAGATCACCTTTCCAACCTAAATGTTTGTCAGCCAATTTAAACTGCTCTAAAATACTAACATCAATGCACTTTTCAATGAAGGTTATGGGAGAGTAAGCTGAAAAAGTCACACTTGAATGGTTTTCTTCTAAATAAGGAGCCGGAGCAACAGTTGACTCAGATAAATTTTGAACAATTTTTTTGTGGTCAACACTATAAGCATCAAATGGAAAAATTCCGGTATTTTTAAAACCACTTTTAATATTATTTGCTATAGAAGGATCGATTATAAAAGAATTTAATGCTTCTGGTACGTTTCCATTGTTTATTTCTTGTCCTTCATAGTCAATGCGCCATTGTCGGCAAAACAATTTTCACTTTGCTTTTATTGGCCCAAAAACTGCCACATCGAGCGGCTGCAAAATATTTGTTGCATTTGGGAACAAAGCAACAAGAATTATTCTTTTTTTTTAGAGCAAAACTCACTAAGTTCGATAGAAAAATGTGACGCATGACCATCAAGAAAAGTTATAACTGATAAAGTTAAAAAAAAAGTTAAATACTCAAAAAAACATTCTGCGGTCATCCAACCATTTTCACTTTTCCCAATACCCCATCCTGATGGAGCAGCATTTATAATTCTATTTGGAAGACGAACATATTTAAAATTTGTTAATGATGGAGCAAAAGTTCCGCTGGCATTTACTGCAAATAAAGTGGTGATGCTTTTTTTATTACTTCGAGCACTTTCTTCATATGTATTTTTTCCTCGTTCACCAATTAATAAACTAGTTTTTGGTGACAACTGAAAACCACTCTCATCCATATTGAAAACGCGCATTGAATCATTAAAATATTGAGCGTTTTCTCCTAAGATCTTTGGAATTTTAGTAAACCAATCTCTTATGGCTTTTTCAGTTACTCCTTCTCTAGCTCGGTTCAAGTATTCACCTCGTTTTTTGAAATACCTGTTTGTGACGGCAAAGAAATCCATAAAACCAACCTTTTGCCGGACGGTTGTTAGTAAATTGTGTTTTTATATTGTTGGAATTCAAATATTTTTGCACAGTATCTAATGGCTGTACTACAGACATGGCAAATCCCATTCTAGTGCATGTTAATAACCACTCGACTAACTTGTTTTCAATTTTTCCACCTAGAACTGATTCATACCCGCAGTGTTGTATTTTCAAAGAAGTTCTTCCAGATGTTTTATCAAGAAGCGTCTGATATGGAATTCCAGACGTCTTACTCGCTTTGTATACAACCATACCTTTTTTAACAGCATTAATAGCATCACGTAATTGATTATCTGTATATTGAAGACTTCGTTTTAAACTACAAACTTTTGTCTTATATTTTCGTCGTGCCATTGTAAAATAATCTAAGTAAAATATTATTTATTTTTATACTAAAAAAGAAACAAATTGATTATTCATTGGACATACGATATGTATGGAATGACATTTTTTTTAGTTCATACTTATCGTACATTCAAAAATACTACATTGATACTATAATGATGAGTTGTTTTAATAATATTAATAATAATTCATGTTTTATTTACCTGATTAAATCAATTTAGAAATAAAATTTTACGTTATCTTTCTTAAATTTCTTTGTTTTATTTAAAACGCTTCTAACAGCTGGTACTTAAAAAAAGTATTTTCATAGGCTGACGTAATAAGCCCAATGAGTTCAATTAAGTAATTATGTATTGCGGTTTCTATGTATTGCAATAAAAGTGCATGACGTAGTTGTTGATACACAAAACATAAAAATAAAAAAATAATTACTACTCTTTGCAAAATTTATTTTAGTATTTAAAACCTACGATAAGTGTCGACTCACGGTAGGAAACGACCCTACTTTAAGAAGTATAAAAAATAATAAAAGTGCGTGAATGTAGTTTAATTGGTCTTAAATATCACTACATCATTATTTTCAATTTTTTACCTTTTATTAAAATTAAGTGTTGTTCCAATAAAAACTAAACATTTCCATAATAACTCCAACTTCTAAGTTTTGCAACAAAACTGATGTTTTAAATTATAAATCTATTTTCATCTTACTTTGCCTCTCTAAATTACTGGAATAAAATTAAATTACTATTAAGGATGATTCATTTTAGAAAACAGAAGAATAAAAAGGGCGCCATTAAAGAGGAAGTATTTTAATAAATGAATTCCCATTCAAATACTTACTAACGACGTTTTCCTGACAAAAGCCAGATTCGAATTAAATATCATTTTTTGCGCAGAACTAAAATCTCCTTCAAAAATTTCAAATTTTTACAGAAACTCAATAGTTAAACTATATTTATAAATATCTATAATTGATTTTTTCTAATTTTTGCTGATAAATTATAATTTCAATTCAATTGTAAAACATCCTTGTTTTTTCTTTAGTTAAAACTAGAAGTTTTATTGCCAAAACTATTTATAAATTCAAATTTAACAACTGCTTTAAAAACCTAATTGTTTTTATTTAGAGTTTTTGTTTTAGATGCCGCAAGAAGACCTAACGGGCTTGTCACAGAGCACAGCGGAAAAGTATTTAAATAGGAAGTTCACGCGTCTTTCTTTAACAATAGCGCGAAATATGCCCTGAGCTCCCTTCGAACCCGGGATCTCTTGCATCTAAAGCAAGAGCTCTAACCACTGCGCCACGGCCGCGTAATATTCTATTAAAACCAGATTTAATTTTTTTGCATTATTTTTCAAAATTCTCATTTAAAACGGGTAGCAAATTCAATAACTCTTTTTTTTTTTTTTTGCGAATTCAATAAAATATAAGCTGATTTGAGAGTACTTGGAGCCGAATTTAGTTCTTATATAAAGAGAAGAGTTTTTAACATTTTGACGGAATAACATTGACTAGTACAACATTATAAGTGGATGACATCAGGTAACACAAAATTTTAATAAAATGAAAATATATTTTGGTAGATATAAAGTACTAGGAGATTTTAATATCAGATTCTACCTAAAAACTGAAAACCTTAATAATCTTTTTCGTTGGGCTCAAATTAATTTTAGAAACCGTTCTTATTTTATTTGTAGATTTATTTCTAATTTTACAAACACATTTAAAGATTCAATTTTTCATGTAAAATCCTTCTACAAAGCAATACAAAATCGCGTAATGTAAGTTGATTATCACTCTTGATCGTGACTTCTGATATTCTCTTCAATCGTTGGACAACTATTTCCATAAAAAATAATTTCTTGGTAATATTCTAAATAAAAATATATTTAGGTATGATTATTTAAACACTTTTTATCGTTATTGATTTCAATAAAATTTTAGGGGGTCATTCGTAAATTATATCACACAAAAAAACGTGATTTTAATTTTTTTTGATACTTATTTTTTCTTTTTCCAAATATTTTATTTTTGAGTCATCACATTGAGACAGCATCCCGCATTTTTCTCGAAACGATAGCGTAATAAGATCTGACTCCCCAATTAATAGCTTTTTGGTCAAAATATCTTATTTTGGTCAGAGAGTGTGTTGATCATGTGATATCACAGCACTTGAAGCTTGTGATATTTGAAAGGTAAAACTACAGTATCGGACAAAACGAGTGCAACCAAATAATACTAATTTAGTTTCTTTATATAAAAGTGCTGCATTTTTTCAATTTAGAGAAATAACTATGTAACTGTTTAGAGACAAAGTTCTTCAAGTTTTATTCATCATAAAGTTCATTATTTGTACACGAAAATTAATAAATTAATCAAAAGTATTAAAAAAAGTTGATTTCCTTCTGGACAAAACAAGTGCAACTCGACAAAATGTTGACCAAGCTGTATTTCGCTATCAATATTTCGTGGTGAATCCTTTGTTGTCGATCACAGCCTTGCATCTTCGAGGCATAGATTCGATCAGGTGATCAATGAAACTTTGTGGAATCGCTGCCCAGGCCTTTGGATTTGTTCAAACAGTTGATCTTTATTACGAACACCTTCACGATTAATTCTGCAGTTGACGATCTCCCACAGGTTCTCGATAGGGTTGAGATCCGGAGATTGAGGCGGCCAATCCATCACCGATAGGTGGTTGTCTTGAAACCACTGCTTGAATACTTTTGCAGTGTGTTTCGGATCGTTGTCTTGCTGAAAAACCCATTTTATTGGCATATTCCATTCAGCATGAGGTAACATAACATCTTTCAGGATACTTTTATACATGAAACGGTCCATTATTCCATCGTTCCGATGTATTGGACCTAGACTGTTAGCAGAAAAACACCCCCAGACCATTACATTGCCTCCACCATGCTTCACGGTAATATGGCAGTAACGTAAATCGAGATGTTTTCCGGCTGGTCGACGTACACAGTAAATGCCATCGCTCCCAATGATGTTGAACTTGGATTCATCACTGAACAGGACAGTTCGCCATTTCTGCACATTCCAGTCAATATGAGATGTAGCAAACAGGAGTCTTTTCTTCTGGTTTTTTAGTGAAATCAGCGGTTTCTTTGCAGGGCGTCGAGAAAACAATCCGGCTTCAACAGCATAGTAAAATGAACCTGTGTGAATCTGTTCTGGAAGATTCTAGATGCTTCTTTTCGATGCTTCTGGTTATGTTTCTGGTTATTTCTGGATTCTTCCAGATGCTTCTTCTGGAAACTTCTGGAAGCTTCTGCATGTTTCTGGAAACTTCTGGATACTTCCTTTAATTATTAAAAAACTTCCGTGACGTTGACACGGACCAGACTTAAGAAAATGAAACAAACCAAAAAAGTTGCACTTGTTTTGTCCGCTGCAAAATGGGACTTGTCAACGAAATTCTGCCTGTGTGCTGTCACCTGTCAGCTGATTGCTCATGTCATGGCATGCTATGACTCCAGATTCCTGAACTGTTTGCTTTGGTAGTATAGTTTGTTTCGTTTTTAAGACATGTAAAATTAGGAACACTTTTTAGCATTGTTCGATGTTGGTTGCAAATGTTTAGTCCTATACTGTATTTGCTTGAGAAACTGGAATTGATAAAGTTAACAACGTTGAATGGTGTTTAAAAGATGTTGCATTTGAGCTATCGATGGTTTCTTGAAGCTTTATATACTTACCTTGGAATTCTTCTTTGTTTCTTGAAGCTCCAGAATTAGGGGTGGGAGTTAAGGTTAGTTTTAGTCTAACTAAATTTAGTCGACTAACTTTTTAGTCTAACTAAAATTAGTCGACTAACTTTTTAGTCTAACTGAATTTAGTCGACTAACTTTTTAGTCTAACTAAATTTAGTCGACTAACTTTTTAGCGTAACTAAATTTAGTCGACTAACTTTTTAGTCTAACAAAATTTAGTCGACTAACTTTTTAGTCTAACTAAATTTAGTCGACTAACTTTTTAGCGTAAATAAATTAGTCGACTAACTTTTTAGTCTAACTAAATTCAGTCGACTAACTTTTTAGCGTAACTAAAATTAGTCGACTAACTTTTTAGCGTAACTAAAATTAGTCGACCAACATTTTAGCGTAAATAAATTAGTCGACTAACTTTTTAGTCTAACTAAATTTAGTCGACTAACTTTTTAGTCTAACTAAATTTAGTCGACTAACTTTTTAGCGTAACTAAAATTAGTCGACTAACTTTTTAGTTTGACTAAATTTAGTCGACTAAGTTTTTAATTTGAGAAAAATATATTGTTACTTTTACCCAAAAAATACTTTTTTTAAATCTTGTTATGTGTTAGTTGTGAAGTGGTTTGAGCGCCATTTTTTTAATAACAAATTGCTGTAAGTTACAATTTAGATCTCCATGGCATCTTTTTCAAAGTTGATTTTCAGAGTTTTTCAAGTTTTTGGAGAAAATTTTTTTTTCATAAGTTTGCGAGATATACACTTGGAGTTTTGTAATAGTAAAAAAACTGTATCCAATTACTCCCCCCTTATTACTAAGTAACTTTCAATGAAAAGCGGTTTAAATCTGGATTTAAATCGCTTTAATTAGAAATTGAGATTGAAATCTCAATTTCTAATTAAAATGAACCATAAACTATTAGAAAAAAAATGGTGCCATATTTTTGAAATGTGTTGTATGCAGAAGCTTTTTCGGATTTCTTTTATATAATACCAGCAATCATTTTTTGAGGTAATAATACCTAATTTATTTTGTTCTACACTCATAAAACGCAGTTTTTACAGTGACGACAATATGATTGTAGTTGTTAGTAACAATTACACAATATAGAAATAATAAAAAACATTAATTGCGTAACAATTTGTTACGCAATTAATGTTTTTTATTATTTCTATATTGTGTAATTGAATATATATCTTGTTTAACTCTCAATTTTTTTTTTTTTTTAATTATTATTAAAATGCTAATAAATAATTATGTATTCGGTATAAAGTATCAGCTGTTTTTGGCGGAGTTGTTCTACTAACAAACCAATTTTTATTTAATTCAATGAAAGAAAATGTGGGGCAATACTAGGTACAAACAAAACATTTTTATTACCTAATTGTCACAAATTATATTACGTATTTTAAATTTCTTAAAAACAATAAATTTTAATGAATGTCTTTAAGTTGATTTATTTGTCTTAATTCATATTATGTTCATATAATTTCTCAACACAACAAAATTTAAGGAATGTCTTAACTGACACCTCAAAGTAATGGTTTCCCGCTATATATTAGATAAACCGTTATTCTCAAAAATATATTTAAATTTCGAAAAATAATACGTCTTCTCCAATTGAATATGCTGCTCCAATATCTGATTTGATGAATCTGACGAAGAAAAGATTGGATAAAAGAAAGACTATAGATGAACAAAACCCTGCAGATCATAACGATAGCGAAAGAAGTTCAAGTTTTTCATCCGGTCAAACAGAAATTGAAGTTGATGCTCAGTCCATTGAAGAAGCAGCTAAAACTACATACGAATATTACTCAATCGAGGAGGAAACATCAAAATGGATATGCAATCAATGTAATAGTAACAGACCTAAAAAGTACTCTTGTAAAACATCAAAGAGTATATTAGATTACCATCTTGAACATGATCACAAAATAATAACGCCGAAAAAAAAACGAACTATGAGTGGCTTGTCAAAAGAAGTTAGCGATAAGATTGATAGAGCTCTTTTAATTTTCATTATTGCCTGTTGTCTTCCATTTATGTTGGTAGAAAGTAGTGCATTTAAAGAATTTGTTTTGTGTTTAAATCCAAAGTATAAAGTGCCTTGCCGAAAAAAGTTAAGATCTCTTTTAACTGATTTATATCGAGAAAAAGTTGAACTTTTGAAATCAAAATTATTATCAATTAAAGTTTTATCTATTACTACTGACGGATGGACGTCCTGTCAAAACTATAGTTATATATTTGCAACTGCACATTTCATTTCTGACAAAACAAATTTCATCAGTTTTTGTTTGGGCTTTGCATACCTTAATGGCCGCCATGATGCAGATAATTTAAAAGAGGCTTTGCTAAAAATCGTAGAAAAGTTTAAAGTAGATGATAAAATAATGAGTATAGTATCAGACAACGCCAGTAACGTACGCAACTGTCTAAATTCTTTAAAAGTTTGTTTAAACATTCAACCAATAAGATGCATGGGACATGTTTTGCAATTAGTTGATAAAAATGTCATAGATTTAGTTGAAGAAGGTGAAAAAGATACTTCGTCTAAATTCTTTTTCATTGCAAGAACATTAACTATGTGCAGGAAAATTGTTACATCTTTCAATCATTCTTCTCAACTTAATGATTTATTAGAGGAAAGTCAAACACGACAAGGTGTCGAAAAAAATCACATACTTCATTTGATTCAAGATGTGAAAACTCGTTGGCACTCTACGTTTCTCATGGCAGAGCGAATGCTTAAGCTTCACTCCTACGTAAAAGATATCTTTAATTCGAAACAACAATACAAAGATATGAGAAAATATTTACTCGATGAAGATGAAATGGTTAACTTAAAAGAAACGGTAAATGCTTTATTAAGCTTTAATCAAGTAAGTGTTTTACTATCTGGCGATAGGTATGCAACGTGTTCTTTAATTATTCCAAGTATAAAGTACCTTGAGAAGCAGCTGAGTAAGAATAAAAGTGAGACTCCTCCTTTAATTGTAATATTGAAATCACATTTGTTAGAATCTTTACAAACTTACAAAGATTCATATGAATTAGAGAATAATTCCTTTTTATTGTGTGCCACTTTTTTGGATCCAAATTATAAAAGTTTTCAATTCTTTGAAAAGTACGAAAAAAAGAAATATTTAAAAATTGTGAAAGAATTTTTGTCAGATTTTTATCTCTCAAAAAGAGTTGGTGAAATAATTCTAATTAAAAAGGTGATAAAGGAATCAAAAAAATTTAAGTTGTCATTTGAGGATGAAGAAGATGATTCCGGAAGTGATAGTGACAAAAATGTAACCTTAGATTTAAAAAAAGAAATCAGTGAATATATAAGATTGTCAGTGCACGAACAAAATGTTTTAGAGTTTTGGCATCAAAATCAATATGTTTTTCCAATATTGTATTGCATTTCAACGATGATTTTATGTACACCTGCTACCAGTGCACCAAGTGAGCGCCTTTTTTCTGATGCATTAAACAATTTGTATGCTAAGCGAAACAGGATGACGGCTGAATGTTTTCAAATGTTGATGTTTTTGTACAAAAATTTGGAATTTTTTAATTTGGTTTAAAATTGGTGCAATTTAATCAATGTAATACGGAAATATCTTGTTGTAATAATTATTTTTGAATTTATTTTATTGTTCTTAAATAAAAACTCTTAAATTTAGAACTTGAACTGTTTTGTTTTAAAAACAATCAAACAAGGTTGCAACATGTTTAAAAAATGATTTTATAAAGTTGTTGCTCTCATGTTTGGGACAGGGGGGGGGGGGGACCCCAGAAACTTGAGGGCTTTTATGTTTCCAGGCTACAATTATCGTAATTTTTTGCAAAGTATCATTATCCGATTTTCAATTTTGTTTTTAGAAAAACCAATTGCTTAATTAGACTATAAAACTAAGTGCAAAATATGAACGTAGCAAGTCTTCCCGATTCTATGTTATTTAAATTTAAGTTTTTTTACATTTGTAAATGTATTTTACATTTTAATGTATTAATTATGACCCACCCAAGTTTATATTTCATAATGAATGATTTCATTAACCTTACCTTTTCTTTATAATTCTACAAAAAATGGCGTCTTAAATGCGGTTCATTTAAGTTGATATTTCAAACTTACTTTTTAAATAAGATTGCTTCTAGTTAACTTTAGATCTTACTTTTCACGCTGAAACTCTTATTTTCTAACAAACTATCTACTCCAGCTTGAAGCAATTTAAAGCCAAAAATTGCTGCTGCCTAGTATACAGCCATATTTAATATAATTAAATGAGTTTATATACGACTAAAAATTAAATTTTTGATACAAAAAAAAACACTATTTTGGGAAAAATATATCGTAACTTAATTTTTTTTTAACAAAAAGTGAAAATGTACTTTAAAATGATAGATATTCTGCATTTTTTAAGTAATTAAAAAGTGATAAGAAATTTTCTGGTTTGATAAAGCAACCGCTGCCATTTAACAGAATGTTTATTTTACAGTTTTACACGATTTAATTGCGGAAGTTGCATTTTTAAATGCGGACGATGAGCCTCTCGGTAAATGCTATTAAATGTTTTGCATTTTGAAAACTCTATTAATACGTTTAACATTTGGTATGCATTTTAGAATAAATAAATTGCCGAAGCTTAAATGTACTTAAAATGTAACAAACATAACCTAAATACGCCAACCAATTTAAGCGCAATTCTGTGCTTATTTGTCCGTACGTTGAAAAAATGAGAAAATGATAAAGTTTTAATTATGAATGTAATGATAACGTTGCATATATAAGCTTTCGCATTAAATTTCAAGCTTGTTGAGAAAAATGATGGAAGTTAGCGTTAATAAATTGGTACTTCTTATCGCTTATATCGCTTATTTAGAGACTAAGTATATTCGCTAGTATTCAGGGGAAGGTGGGGGGAGGTGGTAAGTTGAAAACTGCCGTAAGAATAATTGCCGATTAAAAATTATACTTGCTGAGTATAAGAATATATATATCGATTGCTGAGATTTGCTAATAATTATAATAACATCTTAATTTGCCGAATGATCAAACTAAATATCGGTAATAGCATGGCCTATAAGAGATGGACTTGCAACCTTTTTTTTTTTTTTTTTTTGCGAACCATGCTCATTGCGCATTGTTACAAATCTTTTGTTTTAAACAATAGAAATTAAATTATAAAGTCTGTCGGATTCGTCGAAAACTTTTGGTCTCGTCTAACCAGTTACATCGACTTCCTTTTAGTTATTCAAGATAACAGCAATAGATAGCGATTCCACGGCTCAACGAAAAACATTTGACGTTTGAAAAAAAACACGTAACTTTCATGAACTTTACTCTCTTATATCTTTTTGTATGCTTAAGCAAACACCTTAAGGTTTTTTGCATCAATTAGTGTTACTCAACCTCTTTCCAGTCATATATAGAAAGTACTATGGTTTATATGGCTTCATTTAAATTTTATCCATATCTTAAGACCACTTTTAAGAAAAAAGCTCGAAGCGGGAACATTTTTTTAAAACAAAGCTTTTAGAGGTTAGGATTCCTTAGTACCAAAACACATCCAATTTTTATAAAACTTTCCGTATACATTAAAAAAGGGATGACGAATCAAATGGAATGTGCACACTTTTTAACTTTTATACATAAATTTTTAGTTCTTAGCGTTTCAAAACTTCAAGGTTTATTTTTATAGAAAAAAAAAAGTGTTTTTTAAAAGTGTCCAGGTGGAAATTGCAAGTTTACTCTTTCCTCTTTTTATAACAAGTATTTATTTATGTTTTCTTGAAGAATAGGTTCTAAGGATTTGTATATAGAAACTATGTATATATATATAACTATCTTCCTTCGCATATTTTATGACGTTTTTTGTTTTGATTTTGCGTTACATAATGCAAATTTTCGGTGCCATAACAATGCAAATTTTCCATACTCAAGCCCTATACCTTTCGTCAAAAAATCATCAATTATTGCACTACAAAAAATTCAATAACTTTAGATCCGCTTAACTTCAAAAGCCGAATGACCCCTCGTTTTTTAAGTCAAGTCAAGCTCTATACAATGATATAAATTACATATGTTTATTTGAATAATAAAAAAATCGTCAAGAATGGCTACAATAGAATCAGATTTTAAGTTTAATTTTATATAGCTAGATATTCCTTACATTTTAAGAAATAACACTGATAATAATATAGAAATTGAGATCATTTACTTAACTACTTTAGTACATGTATAACTAGAGATATAACAAATAATACAAAATATCAACTAGTTTTGTAGCTACTTAGAGAATATTGGTTTCATGTCCAGGGAACTACACCATCTACTACATTGCTGTAGACTTATTGTTTATGAATGTTATAGAATTTTTTATTTTTATGTTTAACAACAGAAATATATACAGTTAAGGATAAATAACTCATACATAAAATGAATATAAATACAATAAAGAAAAAAATAATTTGTCACAGTTTTAAAGAATTTAGCAAAGCCAATTTATGGCAAACCGCAAGAATAACTAAGTATTTAATATTAACATAGCATGATTTACCAGCTATATATAAACTAATTTTTATTTGACAAAAACAAATGGGTTATTATGTGCCTTGACTAACTTGAATAACTTTTTAAAAGGTTTTGCATTATCAAACGAGTTATAAAAAAGCCCATTAGAAAATACACCTACTAAAAAACATTGCTCAGTGGAATATATACTATGGAGCTTATAGAGTAGTCGAGGCAAAAAATGGCGACATATCGGAATTAATACTCAAAAAATACACAAAACTAAGGCTGGTGAATGAAGGACCAAGGAGTTGCATGAAAGCAGACCTTGACTAAAAATTTTATTTAGGCATTTTTACTTTTCGCTTTACTTTTTTTAGTCATTTTAAAATTATCTTTACAGATCTATTTTATTATTGATGGAACTTTGTTTACACGAAAAAAGTTCCCAAATTTACAAATGTTTATCTTAGGAAAATGATGAAAATCTGTTCGTGCCGACAACTGATTTCCTTTTCCTTGGTGTAATTTGTTTAGTAATTTGTCAACACGTGAAGTAGTTACTTATCCTGAACAGTCTTATTAAACAAATGCTATAAAATTTAAACTAATACCACGTGATCAGAGTTTCTGTTTAAAAACTAAGGGCAGCCATTTTAATAGATTTTTTTGTTGACGGGTGAAAATTTAGAGTTTGTCGGAAACTCGCATGGCTCGCTAATTTCTGCGGCCTCTTTGATGTAAAACAATAGGTTGCACGTCCATCTCTTATAGTTCCATGGTAATAGATAGTGAGTGTCATAACCCCAACACCACCTTCCCTTCTCGCTGGCTCCAATACTATATATCACTAATATGAAAATGAAAATGTATAGGCAATGTATAATAAAATCCAATTTTAGGAATGTTACTTATCTGGGATAATTTTTCCTATGTTGCTATTTTAGGCCTTTGAAATAGGGTTGTTAACCGAAAGGTTTCAAAGATTTCTGTAAAAAAATCTTTCAAAAGGGTATATACAATTACTAATTGTAATACTATATTATTTGCGAAAGTTACTTTGACAAATTTTAATGCTTCTATATATTCGTTACGAATAAAAATAAATACTAATTGTCAATTAGTATTTATTTTTATTCGTAACGAATATATAGAAGCATTAAAATATGTCAAAGTAACTTTCGCAAATAATACTTCTGAAAATTAGACTTTCGCAAGTTGCTATTTCAAATAATGCTCTTCCAAAAGTTTCACTTTCGGAAGTAGCACTTGAGAAATGAGCGCTTTTAATAACTACGTTTCGAAATCTATAAAGGAAGTTTATTCGCCTAACTGCAAGAAATGTGAAAATAAAATATCTGTATATATCAAACTGTTTGTAATGAAACTTTATCTTCAGTATAGCAACATATTAAATTTTTACTAGTTTGTTTTTTCAAATAATGACCAAAAAATTTATTTCGAAAGGAAAATTTTCGATAAATCCACTTGAAGAACGGTCACTTACGGAAGAAAACTTGAAATTCGTCATAAAAACAAGATTAAAATGTTCCATTTAAAAAAATCCGTTCAATGAACTAAGTAATTAAAAGCTCATTACTCATAAGTGTCAATTATCGCGCATGCAAATTTTTATGAAGTAAAAAACTGATATTATTTTTTAACTAAGTCCTTTCGGTAGGTTTCAAAAATCTTCTTTCGAAATGAATCGATTAGCAAGTTTCTTTTCGCTTGTGATTCTTGCGAAAATTTTATTTTTCGTATATTGCTTTACCAGCGGCGTGGGCAGGATTTTTTTGATGTTTCAGATATGACACTTTTAGGCATCGTGCGAATGTTGTTAAGTCAAATTAATTAATTAAGTCAAAAAAATTAATTAATTAAGTCAAAAAAAATAATTAATTAAGTCAAAAAAAAATCAAAAATGTTGTTAAGTCAAATGAAAATGTTTCTCAAAAAAATTGCGGTGATTGGAGCGTGAGAACAAAAATACCCCCAACAAGTTGGCTTTCCCAACCCCGAATTAAACGTTAAATTAAACTGCAGAATGTTAATTAAACGTTCAAAGGGTGCCTTTTTTAGATTCCGTGCCCATTGGGTGTTTATAAACAGTTGCAACAACCGCATTGGTAGTTGTCTCAGAGCTGGGACAAAATTCTAATAATCAAAGTTGATTTAATACGTTACGAATTTGATTTGATGTGCCCCTATGAACCATATTTGGGACATTCAACCGCCACAATAATGTGCCATCGTGTGTGAAATATTCATGGCTTCATAGGTTATTCAGTTTTTAGTACTGAAGCTTGTTTTAATCGACTAATTTTAGTTACACTAAAAAGTTAGTCGACTAAATTTAGTTGCGCTAAAAAGTTAGTCGACTAAATTTAGTTAGACTAAAAAGTTAGTCGACTAAATTTAGTTACGCTAAAAAGTTAGTCGACTAATTTGTTAACGCTAAAAAGTTAGTCGACTAATTTTAATTAGACTAAAAAGTTAGTCCACTAAATTTAGTTAGACTAAAAAGTTAGTCGACTAATTAATTTACGCTAAAAAGTTAGCCGACTAGTTTTAGTTAGACTAAAAAGTTAGTCGACTAAATTTTGTTAGACTAAAAAGTTAGTCGACTAAATTTAGTTACGCTAAAAAGTTAGTCGACTAAATTTAGTTAGACTAAAAAGTTGGTCGACTAATTTTAGTTAGACTAAAAAGTTAGTCGACTAAATTTAGTGAGACTAAAAAGTTAGTCGACTAATTTTAGTTAGACTAAAAAGTTAGTTGGGTAATTTTAGTTACGGTTTTTTTAGTTAAGTTAGTTACAATTTTTAGTTTTGGTCACAACACTATCCAGAATCTTAATTTGCCATTTACTTTGATGGTTAGACTAATGTATTAAATTTTTTTTGCCGACCTAATGCCAACCTTTAAAAGATTGAGGTCGACAAATTATTGCCGACCTCATTTTTACCTAATTCCGAGGGTTGATGATATATATATATATATATATATATATATATATATATATATATATATATATATATATATATATATATATATATATATATATATTTATACTCCTAGTCGGCGTTAACGGGGAGGTTTTTTTTGTTTCCGTTATGTTTGTTTTTTTAACTTTTCGTATACTATTTTTATCATACTTATATATTTTTTAAAATTTTCATTTTATTTCTATTTTTATTTATACATATTACAAAACGATTTTACAAAAAAACGAACACTTACGGGGACATTAGCATTATCGGGGACATTTTAGTGCACCCGTTAATTTTTTGTCCCTATATGCTTTGTTTTATTTTAAAAAAAATATGTCCCCGTAGGCAACTTTTATAGAAAACGAAAAGTACATACATCAACTATTAAATAGCCTTACTCGCAGCGGAGTGCTGCTACGTTAACTGAGGGTTTGGTTTGAGTCAGCATTAAGGCCAGCCTTAGGGTTAGGGTTACGGCAAGGTTTAAATATGGTTATATTACTGCAATTAATCGTTTTTGTAAATAGATGAAAATAAAAATGAAATATAATATACAATAAATAAATAAAAATAACAAAAATAAATATAAAAAACATATTCTTATAATAAGAAAATAAATTTAAATGTGTATAAATAAAAATATGATTAAATTAAAAAATAATTCTATTTATAATAACAATAGTATAGAAAAAGGAAAAAAAATAACAGAACGGGTTCTGTTGTTTTTTGTTCCCGTTCTGTTGTTTTTTTTCCTTTTTCAATACTATTGTTATTATAAATAGAATTATTTTTTAATTTAATCATATTTTTATTTATACATATTTAAATTTATTTTTTATATATACACTCCTATAGGAGTGTGTGTGTGTGTGTGTGTGTGTGTGTGTGTGTGTGTGTGTGTGTGTGTGTGTGTATATATATATATATACACATATATATAAATGTATTGCTTTTTTTTTGTTGCTTTGTTCAAGGAATTGCTTTTATTTTTTTCTTTTAAGTTCTTTTTTTTTTTGAATTTATTTTTTAACTAACTTTTTTTTAAAAATAGTAAGACAAATTTAAGGAACAATTTATTCTTTTTTTCTTTATAGATGGTTTTCTATCACGTGACGTTAAAATTCGCAGCCGCCATACTGTATGGCAAATAAAGTAAACAAAGCGAGCGTTTATTAGCATAACGCATTTAATAACAATTATTTAAATAACATATCTTGTTATAGATAGATTTTTTAAGGTTATTTTTGAGTTAAATAATGTAGAATTTCATTCTCTATCTTACGATGTAATTAACTTATTTTTGCTTAAAATAAAACTCTATTAAATAATTTGTTTTCATAAAGTACTCGGCGCTGATTTACATCTCTACCCCCCTATTTTTATTTTTGATTATTATAGAGAATTTTATCCTGATTAAGAATCGTACAAAAACATAGACCTGAAAACCAAAGGAAAGTTCTCTAATTTAATGTTGAAGTGTCAAAAAAATATACCAAAAACGCTAATATTCGCTATCTTTTTTGAAACTCGACTAAGTTAATAATTAAGGCGTTAAATATGAAATTAATCATTAAAAAAACTTTACAGCTCGGTTTTTATTTCGCTAAAATATTTTATGGAGAAATTTGTTGTGTATTTTCTTTTTGTTTTAGTATTTTTTTCTTGAAAAAACTTCGAATTTCAATCAGTTTTTTATTTTATTTTCAGATTATATACATATTTTTTTAAATATATCAATGATTTTAGATAGACAAATGTTACTATATACAAAAATAATAATCAAACGGGATATTCATCTACGACTTGGTTCCAAAAGTGAAAATAGAAGTGTTCTTTAAAAAGTTGCGCCCACATAAATTCTGACAAATAATCGGGAATCTTTTCTCGATTTGTGGGCCCAAACATAGCTTTAAATTTGGCTTTGCTTCTTTGCCACATTGCCTCAACCCTGTTTGTTGTAACATTTGTTGCGGGATCAACAAAATATAAAGTATGGCTTACTGTACCATGTTGAAAACCTTGCGCTGCTAAACCTCGGTATGCTGCCCACATATCACTCCATATTTCAGTTCCAGGACGAATCCATTGTATAATGATGGGTAATAAGGTTGTTGCATTGCGGTGCGCTACAGGAATGAGTAACCCTTCTTTAGTCGCTATATCGTACGCAGCAAAAATCCATTGATCTTCTACAATTCTACCTCGGTTGTATTTCCTTCTGGAAAAAAGTGATTCATCTAATTCCACTATTGAACCTGGCCCTCCTAATTGCACACGGTTGTTAAGGAAATAAGTAACGACAATATCTCTGCAAAATTGATAGTAAGTATACCAAACTCCCTGCACCACCGGATGCACTCGTTATTATTGTTTTTAAACCTGCGACTACTTTCCGGTAAATTAAGGCTATCAAACTCAATAATAGTCGGTCGTCTAGCATTCGCCATTTTAATTTTAAAACAGAAATACAGAAACATTTCTTATAGAGAGAGTCTTTTATAATTACACTTTGTTTTTTGCACATTTTTTGCATCGGAATTTTCATGAATAGGGGAGAGTGGGGTAATGGCGAACGCGGGGTAACTCCGAACATGGTCAAAACAGCATTGTAAAAAAATAAATTCGACAATTTTTTTTTACCTGCTGAGAAGGGATCCTATGCTCAGTTCCAGACGTGCAGTAGTGTAATGAAGCTGCGGATGTTGTTCACTATAATTTGATTTTAAATTTTTCTGATAATTTTATGCAACTTTTTTCTTGAGTAACACTCTGTTGTAGCTTCTATGGAAATAAAGTCACTCCTTTTTTTTGTTTTTGTTGCATAATATAGTTTTTAGACTTAGTTATTACAATTAGCTTTTTATTCGCTATTACACAACAGTGCTTGTGATTGCCCCCCAATGTGTTCGGAATTACCCCACGTAGGCAGGGTAATTCCGAACACCAATGGTTTTATTTCTGGCATAAATTTTTATTTTATAATAAGATTTTTAAAAATTCCTTTTGAGGGTTTGTGACTGAGTAGTTAAACTAATTGATAAGCAATAAATATGATCAATTTTGTATAACTGGTGTCTTTAATTCGCATTCCCGCTTAGGTGTTCGCCAATACCCCACTCTCCCCTACTTTCAGAATTTTCATGAGTATTTTAATTACTTTCAAACTACAGAAACCAGGCGGCGTAATTAAATAGTGAAATTTTAAAGTGTTATAAAAAAAGATGGCGAATATTTCCGTTTTTTTTTTTGAGGAGGAGGGGGTAGAAATTTAAATTAGCGCTAAGTACTCAAAAGTAGACTAAATTATTTGTGTTTTACATTTTTAAGATCTTCTGTTAAGTATTATAATACACAAAATTCATTTTTTTATATATATATTTTTGTCAATTGCTAACTAGAATAACTCAGATACAGTGAACACATTTTGGTTGTTTTAGCATGTTAAATAAGTTATTAAATTTTATTAATATTTTAAAATGCTATGTATATAAATAATATGCTAAATTACTTATTAATCTGCTTTAGTATTTTAAAAGTATTTAATAATAACTAATAACAATAATAATTGGCAACAAGCGAAACCACAAACTTAGAAGAATGTGTCATTTTAGAGGCAATCATGCAAAAAACGTAAACAAGTTGCAGAGATTCCAAATGATTATAATTTTATTATAAACTTCAAATTGTTGAAAATATATGTGTATCTTTTTGCTGTCATGTCAAAAATGTTTTTCATAAATCATAGAATTTTTATTGACAAATTAACTTATCACATGGGTAAATAGTACTAGTAAATATGTAGTAGATCTATAAGTATTAAAACATTTTCAAGAAATATATGTATCCATTCAAGCAATAATGTTTAGAAGATCTATTTTATTTTATTGATAAGCGTGCAATGAGTTTCTCAGAAGAGGTGATAAAATTCTGGCATATTATGTTACTTGTAAAGACCTATATATGTACAATACATTTGTTTCTAATATTTATGCCATATTTATTATTTATAAGTAAACCAGCTTTATATGACATCACCAACCCAGATTGGGTTCCTAGTTTATTGTTGTCTGCATCAGAAAGGCAAGATAAAGAGACAGGCAACTCCACTCTACCCAAAACTTCATTAACTGCAAGGTACATGCTTTATAGATTAGTGGATTAAAATGGTGTTGCGTACCTATAGTAAAGCATTACATTGTTATTATAAAAAATTACACAGTCAATTTCAAAAATATTTTATACTAATTTAAAGTGAATAAGGTAATGCTTTATTGTCGACTGTTTAACTTCAACATTGACATGCCTTAACTCACAGGTTTATGTTATTTTCAGATATTCTCATGCGCAAAATAGAGCTGAAAAAAAACAAAACAAGTAAGCTGCTACATTTTGCAGAGGGAGCTGCCAGTGAAACAACTAGTGAGGTTTCAATCAGCAACCCAATTGCAAAACCTAAAATATGCACTTTTTTGTTGAAAGGTTCTGTTGATAGTAAGCAAAGTAATGAAATCGAATTCCTTACGATTGATGATGGTCTCTCAGTACAAAATAATGAAAGCGAATTCCTGACAAAAGATTATAGACAAGTTCTAGGTGAGAACATTAAGTTGAAGGAAAAGCTCTTGTTGTTTCAAATAACAATTGAATCTTTTACCGATGATGAAAAAGTTCTTTATTACACAGGCTTGCTCTGTAGCAAAGTGTTATTGGCTGTGTTTCAGCATGTCGAAGTATATATTTTATTAACAGCGGGTTTGCGACTATCTAAGTTCCAAAAAGTGATTCTTGTGCTTATGAAGCTGTGTCTTGGAACCCCATTACAAGACTTAGCATTTCAGTTAGACATTTCCTATTCTGTTGCATTAAAAACTTTCTAGAGTATTTTGCATATATTATATGTTCATATGAAACCTCTGATTTTCTAGCCAGAAAGAAAAGAATTACAACAATCCATGCCATTATCGTTTAGACAACACTTTGGGCTTAAGATAGCTGTCATCATAGACTGTTTTGAAATTTATATTGAAAGACCTTCAAATCTTATGGTCAGAGCATAAATATAGACATAGACATAGAGCAACTATAAAAGTCATAACACTGTAAAAAATTTGATCGGCATTGTTCCACAAGGCGCTATTTCTTACATTTCCCAAGGATGGGGTGGGAGAACTAGTGATAAACTTATCACCAACCAATGTGGGCTCCTTGAGAAGCTCAACCCTGAGAATGCAGTGCTTGCTGACCAAGGTTTTAACATAGCTGACTGTTGGTTTTATGTATGCTGAGGTTAAAATTCCAGCCTTAAAAAGAGGAAAAAAGCAGCTATCAGCTGTTGATGTTGAAAATGCTAGAAAAATTGCCCATTTGAGGGTCAATGTAGAGAGAGTGATTGGGCTAGCAAGAAACAAACACACTATATTAAAGGAAATTTTACCAGTTGACTTTTTAATGTGCAAGGCAGACAATATAACAACTGTGGAAACAGTTACAGTGCACTTACCAATTGTTGCAAACCAATCATACCTTTTGATTAATACGGAGATTATGTAAAACAATTTAAATATGTAAATTGTAAGTAAACTATATTATATTATTTAAAAATATAACAAGGGTGACATAAATATATATAAATATATATATATATATATATATATATATATATATATATATATTAATGTTAGTCTAATCTTTTATGAGTCACTTACTTTTGGCTGACCCAACTGTCTTTTTATAATGTGGCAAATTATGGCACTTGGGGCAACGTCATGCTCCCTTAGGTGGAGACTTAATGTTAACACACTAATAGTAAATCATTTGCAATTGCAGCTTGCATGATCACATCCAATATAATTATACAAATAATCATAAAACGCTTGACATAAACAAAATAATTTGATGTTGCAATCAGTGTCCATTGAAACGGAAATAGCGGCTACACCTACTGATGTAGTAGAAATAGCGGCTTTAACTACTGATGTACTAGAAATAGTGGCTTCACCGACTGGTGACTAAAAATATCTGCTTCAACTACTGATGTACTAGAAAAAGCTGCTTCAACTTCTAATGTAGTAGTATTAACTTTTTTGAGTAAGGAAAGTTGCACTCTCGAATGAATGGGTCCAACTATTTCTGGTAGAATTGCCTTTTCAAAGAATAGTTGTGATTTAAGCAAAATTTCATTCCAGAAGACCTTTAAATTAGTTTCATTTATTTTGAAAATATAAATAACAAAATAAAAAAAAATTTATAAATTAAATTATACTCAACAGGGTATATTCTTTCCAAGTGAGAATTTGCTTTGGTCCAAACAAAGTAATCACAAAACTTTACTTTACACACAAACATTTGTGTTTGAAACTGGTAATAATGTGCATGAGATTTTTTCAAATGCGGTTTGCCATAAACTTTCTCCAGTGATGACCTTTTGTCTAAGCAACCCTGAATATCTATATCTCGAAGACAAAATGGGCATTTTATTTCTGGAGCTCCTGATTTGTGCTGACACCCCCAGTCTGTAGCGGCTATTTTAAACTTAAGTAATGAAGGATAACATATAGATTTTACAGTGCTAATTGATGGTTTTAATTACAAAGTAATGCATGCTTTCTTCATATTTGAAGAAGTTATTCTGCCTGCATGGAGTCTAAACCACATATGGCTCGTAGCTTGACTCCTAGTCTGCTCTTTTACAAGTTGACACGATTTCTTAGTTGTAAGCAGTATGTTACTAGTTAGAATTTGAGTACACAGCTAATCTATTTCCTCAAGTGTTGCTGACATGCCTCGGCCTTTCTGTAGATCTACACAAACCCAGGGGTACAAGGAAGATAAAAACATAGGAATGTAAGTTTCAACAAAGTTAGGTACTATTGACAGTATACTTGGTTTAGCGCCAGTGTTATACAATTTTTGAAAAAGATTGTTCATTTCCATAGCGTTGGGAGGTTCTACAAACGAAAGAGGCTGCAAATAATATTGTTTAACAGGTGTCTGGGATAACTTATTATCAAGATTCCTTTTCATCGTTGTTGCCGATTTAAAATCAATATCTTTTAGCCTGGAATATGTTACTTCCTTAACATTTGTTGGTAGCATCCAGTATGCTGCTTATTCAGAAACAGTTCGGCTCTTTTCTAAGTGCACAGAAGCATCTATTGCAAAAAGCGTGGCACTGACTGAAAAAAATTTAAATATAATATGTAGCAGGACTTTTAAGTACTTTTAGAAAGCAATCTTTTTTTTTAAGTATATATAAGGAACGTAATAAGGTACAAAATAAACATCTCTGTGATATTGATGTTCCTTATTAATTTTCTTGTATGTTTCAACAACACATATATTTAGGCTCATCCAAAAATAAATTAATTGTAGGAATACAATATCTGCTAAGCATATGTGCATACTTTAATTGTTGCTATTGCTAATTCCTACCTTGGTTATAACAACGACACAGTTATTCACAACATAGCTTGATAAATCTGACGAACTGGTAGTATGCATTTAGAGATTTATAAGATTTTAATTCATCCATTTTATAAGCACTTTTTGTGTAGATGCAATAGTATACAATGTCTGGATACTCCACAGAAGAAAGTGATTTAGGATTTGTGTCCCATTCGCTAAATTTCAATTTATACAGGTCTACCCCACTAACAAGCTGTAATTTTGCAACATACCGAATTGTAGCAGCACACTGTAATGTTTGAGCATATTCCTCCATTTTTACAACAATCTATACAGTTAAACACCTATTGTTGAAATAAAAAAATATATATATAATATTACGGATTTGGAAAAATTAGACAACTTGCTGAAGATCCTTTTTTGTGGAGAATTTCATGGACATTTACTTCTAATTTTAAGCTTTTGGCGGTTTATCTGCTCCCACCTTGATATCTTATAAGCTTGTTGTTATTGTAATGGTTCCTATAGAAAGAAAAAAAGTTAGACTTTAGTTGAGTTTTTGAAACAAATTTTTTTTAATAATAATGAAATTTTATTGTACACAATTAAACAATCCGAAAAAAAATTGATTATATATATTTTTAAATATGCTGTGTAAATTTAAGCATATTTTCAATGTGTTTTTATTGAAAAACTTTGTTTTGAGAAAACGCAAAAATGAAAGCATAAGTAATTAATGTCACAAAAACTCAACTTCCTTTTCGAATGGAAGAATCTTCTTCTTCTTTGGCTGACTTAAATCAACTAACCCTTTCTTGACTGCTTTTAGGATTTTTCTATCATTCTAAACTTTGAGTAAAAACTTTGCTTGAACTGTTTTCGTTTTCAGACATCAAAAATAGTTTAAGATGCATCAAAGAATTCAATGAAATAAGACAAAAATGCACAAGCTAACTTCAGTGTTGCAAATTAATACATGTAGAAAAATTAAAAACCCAGGTAAATAATGTAATGTAAACTTTGCTTACTAATCCATGAAATAAAATCAATTTTTTAGGTGATAAACGTTATTTTTATCTGCATTTCACAATTTTACACGATTCGCGGTGCTCTGAAAATACATGAATACCATTTTATTACTGTTATAAGGTTTTACAACTCTATTCCATGATGAATAGTCTTTTTTCCAATTTTTTCCATTTCTTTAAGCAGCACAAGCCATAAATAATACTGCAACAGTTTCATATGATTTTAGAAATGTTTATTTGGTGGCACAAGATCAACATACAACATACATGTAATCTCATAAAAGTCCTTGAAATGTTACAATTTATTTCATAAATTTTTTGATTTGCTTCATATCATCTACTTCCTATTTATTTTAAAGCCAATGAAAACTTTAATATCGAACTTTAATCAAATGCGAATGCACTTTTTGCTGCAGGATTTAATGTAAAGAGCAGCTATATTTTAAACACACTGCTTTTAACTTTAAAGTAAAGCTTATCAACAGCAACCATGCGAGGAGTGAAATTGTAAAATTTTCCTATATTTCTGAGGCAAGTGCACTACCACTGCGCCATGGCTGCTCAATAAAAAGCCTATGTTTTATGAAAAACATTCTGGAATGTCAGCTAAAGGTAAACATAAATTTTGAACAATTTTAAGTTTGTGGTATTTTAATTTATAGTATAATTGTAATCATTCAGGTCTTCTACAAATTTTTTGTATATTTTTTTGCATGAGTGTTAACTGCCTCTAAAATGGCACATTCTTCTAAGTTTGTGGTTTTGCTTGCTTTTTTTGGTTCTTTTGCTTTTTTGGGTTTTGCTTGTATTGTTTTATTGTTTAAAATATTAAACACTTTTAGATACTACAATAGAATAAACAAATCAGCATATTATTTATACACAGAGAAATTAAAAATATTAAAACAATTTAATATTTTATTTAGCATACTTAAACAACCAAACTATGTTTACTGTACTATGAGTTATGTAAGTTAATTGAAAACAAAAATTTAATAAAATGCCTTCGAATATATAAAATAAGGTTTTTAAAATGTTAACACAAATAAATGTAATTACTGTCTTGGATTTAAGTTTGAGAATGTTTCAGATTATATTATTTATAATTTACTTAGTTGCTAAGGTTAATCAAGGTTCTTACTAGTAAAACTGAGGCTAAAAGTAAGAATTTTAAGGAGATTTACGGAGATATTTTCCTAATATTTAAGGAGATTTGGTCGCAAACGACAATTTTTTGAAAGAAAAAGTAAGGAGAATTAAAGAAAAAAAACAAAACAGAATCATATATAAACAGAGAAATTATTATAAATAAATATATTACTTTATATATATACATATATATATATATATATATATATATATATATATATATATATATATATATATATATATATAATAAAAATATAGGTTTGCAAACTATCAAAGAAATATATATTTCCTTCTTAATTAATAAGTATGATCCATAAACTTTAATAAAATTTCCTATATGATTAAAAAAAGAAAAGGAGAAATTAAGGAGAGCAGTCAAATTTTAATTTTTTTAAAGGTTATTTAAGGACATTTAAGGAGGTTTTTATTTTTCAAGGATATTTAAGTTTTTTAAGGAACCCTGTTAATTACCTTGTTTGACAGTGTTTAGAAACCAAGTTATTCAATATTGAGTTTTAGTTTGAACAAAAAAAAATTAATAACGTCATGAGAAAGAGAATTAAATTCTATATAAATTTAATCAAAATAATAAGCTTGTTTTATCACAGCTGGAGCACTAATTCGTACAAATTTATGATCAATTTCTTAAATAATAATAAAATTTTTTTTTTGTTAATACTAAAATTTATTTATATAGAAAGCATATATATACCATATAGGTATATATATAGCAGAAAAAAAGAAAAGAAAAATCAAACTTATTTTTATTTTCTTAACTATTTACCATAATAATATGAAAGTGTAAAATGAATAAAATCTCTCAAAAATATAAAAAAAAAGAAGGATTAAGTTATATAATTAAAAACAGTACTCAATTTAAAATTTTGTTTGTATATATATATATATATATATATATATATATATATATATATATATATATATATATATATATATATATATATATATATATATATATTTGCAATAAAGCTGTTGTAAATCCAGAAGATATTAATCTATCAAGAAGTAGGGGAGACCGGGGCTAGTTGCAACAAAATTTAAAAAACTGCATTTATCTCCTTAAACTTTAATATTTTTGAAATTTTTTTTTCAGGGTTATAAAATAGATCTTAGTGACATGTTAATCCAACATTGATAAATATAATATAAAACTTAGTTATTCCGCAATAGTGAAACAAAAATGAAAAAAAAAATGTTGCAACTTACCCTGCGTCGGGGCAAGTTGCAACAGTGAACGGGGCAAGTTGCAACACATTACTTTAAAAGAATAAGCCTTGTAGAGTTCACAGAAAAATTACTAGTCAATCTGTAATTTCTATTTGGCAACAAAAATTTTATAATTACAATAAAAGAAAGTAGTATTTTCCTTGAGTTGCAATACATTTATTATGCTAGACTTCACATATACCTGACTTGTTTAGTAATCTAAAAACTGTTTTTGAAAAAAAAAATTTCTCTTGGTCAAATAAACAACAATTAAGTTTAAAAAAAGACAAGAGGAGTATTTAGGATATTAAGTTCTGTTTTTTTCTGTTTTTAGGATATAAAAACACAATAACATTTTGTTTAAAAAACAATTTTTTTAATGCAAAAAATTACATTAATTCCATTTTAATTCACCTTTAATGTTTTTCTTTTTGATTGTTGATGTGGAAGTATTAGACTTTCTCTTTTTAGAACTAACTTCTTTTTCAGCCATAAGTCGTTGTTTTACTGGAGTATCTGTAAGAATTTCTGCATACTTTCTCTTTGATCTAGTGAGTATTTCTTTCCTAGGTTGTGCTTTTGGCAGAGGTCTTACATTCTCTGGGGAAAATTCTAATGATGTCAGAGATGGAATTGCATCTGAGATTGAAGTTGATATACTAATATCAATACCTGCTTTAGATTGAGTTTCTGGACGATCAGTAACAAATGATGGAGCAAAATCTGCATCTGAAAATATATCCTTATCATATGGGAATATTCCTGCCACTCTAAAACCAGATGTTATGTTTTGCTGTGTAAGAGAATGCTGTAAGGCTATTTTTGCAATTCCTGGCAAATCATATATACTCATTGTTTTTCCTGGCCATTGTTTCATCCATGAGTCTTGTGCATTAGCTACGCATTTTTTGAATGGTCCGAATACAGATCTATCTAAAGGTTGCAACTTATGTGAGCAATGAGGAGGGAAGGAAAGCAAAACTATACCATTATCTTTACACAATGTTATTAATTGAACAGATAAATGAGACTGATGGTTGTCTAAAAGTAATAGCACAGGACTTTCTTTTGTGGGCTTGACATGCCGAATAAAGTGGTTTAAGTAAGTAACAAAGCACTCTTCATTCATCCACCCTGACCCATTCGAAGCACCAATGCATTCATTTGGTCCATCACGAATAAAGTGATCAAAAAATTTCTTTCTCGGAAATAGAAACATTGGAGGCACACTATTGCCACATGCATTCACAGCTAACACCATTGTCACTAGTGTCCCCCGTTCTTGAGATGTTAATGCTCCAACTTGTTTAATACCTTTACGAGCAATTACCTTATTTGGTTTTTGCACAGTAGTGATACCAGTCTCATCAACATTGTAAATATTAGATGCAGAAAAATGATTTCTATCTAAAACATCTGATAATTTTTGAAAAAATACACCTACATTAGCACGATTAAAACTAGTTGCTCGTGCAAGACTTGTTGCTTCTGGAGTTCTAATAGACAATCCTGAATGTCGATTTAAAAACCCTCTCATCCAGTCAGGACCAGCCATTGAAAGTTTTAACCAAGATTTTGGAAAATTAAGGTTATACTTTATAGCACATTCAAATGCAAGTTTTCGTGCTTCATAAGGTGATAATCCAAAATAAATATCAAAAGCTGTTGATATATATAAAACAATAGCTTTTTCTTGTTCTAAATTGAAAACTTGGCGTGATTTTTTATAACCAGGAATAGGTAGCGGCATTCCCATATTAATAGCTTTTTTTACTTTATTTATGTAACGAAAAAGAGTTGAGTAGTGGATTCCATACTTTTTTGCTGATGCTCTAATCGATATTTCTTTTCCATCAATAACATGGTTTGCTGCCTCTATTACCACTGCTGTTGGATAAAGTCCTTTTTCAGTTTTTCTCTTATAAGTTCTCATTTACAATTTTTACTTAAGCACAAAATAACAGTTTAATCAAATAACAATAAAATAAAAAAACATTAAAGTCATTTTACACAACTTAACCTACATCATAATTTATTTATATATGAATGATTAATGTATCTTTGCATATATGTATACATGTATATATATATATATATATATATATATATATATATATATATATATATATATATATATATATATATATATATAGTATATATATAAATTTAAAACAAAATTTTATGATAAAAATAAGTTTAAAAAAAATAAATAAATAAATAAAAATAAATAAATAAAAGCTTATATAAGTTGTATATGTAAATAATATATATGAAACGTATTTATATATATATATTTATGTATTATATATTATGTATATATATATATATATATATATATATATATATATATATATATATATATATATATATATATATATATACATGTATGTAATATGTATATTAAACATAATATACATATAAAATACATGTATATATACATAATATGTAATGCATAAATATATATACATATATATACATATGCTTTATATATATTATATACATTTACAATTTATTTAAACTTGTCTTCATCATAAAATTTTTGTTTTCGTTTATATTTGTTTCCGCTGTTACATAAAAAAAGCGTCCATTATTTTAGAAAAAACTAGTTAAGTGCGTAAAATCAACAAATCCCGCAGCTAATTTATGATTCTACTTACCCCAAGCAATTTGATGCAACTTACCCCATAGGCATCATTATCACTCAAATCATTGTATATAATTATTTTTATTAAAAAAAAATTTTTTCTTTTGACTTATCGTGTTTGAAAAAGATTTTTTTAACTTACCATAACTTTATTATGGTCATATACCTCTAAGTTTAAAGTAAAACCCAAAAAAACTTCAAAAATGAAATTTTGAATTTTATATCGAAAAAAAAAAAACATCAATAACTTTTGAAATTTTTATTGAATAACTGTAAGTTTTTTACAGCTGACGCGTTAAAGTTATAGTTATATTATTTAAGAAAAATTTAGGAAAAATATACAAAAACCATTCTTTAAACCGCATTGTTGCAACTTACCCCTGTTGCAACTAGCCCCGGTCTCCCCTACAGTCAATAGAAAAAGATTCAAGAAGATTGAGATATTAGAAGATTAGCTTAGGCAAGAAATTATAACTACTCTGAAGGTAAAAAAGCTATGTGTTAATCTTGATGGAAAAAGGATAAAACAGATTAAAGAAGATCTAAAAATAACTGTTTCTGTAAAAAGAATTGCGGTCAGTGTTACATCCCCTGAAATGAATGACACAAATGACATACTGCTAAGTGTCGTTCAGACACCAAGTTCTAAAGGTAATGACCAGGTTAAAGCAATTTTGAATCTGCTAAAATACTATGACATTGCAGATCAAAAATTTGTTGTTTGCTGTGATACTACTGCATCCAATACTGGAATACACTCTGGAGCTGTTGTTATCCTTAGCTCCATTCTTAATATTCCACTTATATGGTTTCTCTGTACAACATAAAACACTTTATGGAGGCTTTGACTGGAGAGAAGACAAAGGGCCCAAGAAAAGTGGTGTATGTCAAACTCCAGAAAAATTGATGTTTTTTCAAGAAAGAGGTTGACAAGATGATAGATCTGGTTAGATATGATTAGAGTCAGCTTCAGGTTGAGTCACCCCTTCATGGAAGTGCAACTGTCTGGTATTTACCTTAGTTTCTTAAGTTGTATTTGGCTGCAAGATTCACCTTCAAATGATCAATGCTTTTTGCATCAAAGAAAAATATCCCAATCTTGGTTCAGCATTGGTTGCTTATATGCAAAAACATAACTTGTACTTGAGTGAGCAGTTGGTGCTGCTATCTCTGGCTGATGAAGATGTAGAGCAGGAAGTGAAAAAAGAGATGTTGGATAGATCAGTTCAGTATGATGTTCCCGACAAGTTTAAGATTGAAAAACCTGAGCTACCAATCATATTGGAGTCCATCATATTGAGCTTTGGGAACTGGTAGATCCAGAAAATGGCTTCTGTTAAAAATTGCAGAAGTCCCTGATGGTGAAGTAGAGCTGTGGAGGATGGATAAAACCTTAAAGTCATTAGATTTATTCAAAATATTTGTTAAAAACTTGACTTGCATCAACGATTGTGCTGAAAGAAACACACATCTCATTCAGGCCTTTGTAGGTGGATATAAATCTGACAATATGCAACAAAACTCAATGCTGGTGGCCAAGGACAAAAGAAGCTTAAAAAAGAACTTTCCAAGTCCCAATTAAAAAGATATTATTTATTATTCTTGAAATACATATTTTTTGACACATTTCTGTATTTTTATTAAAAAAATATGTAAAACTTCAGTTTTTTACAAAAAATGGAGTTTTACATATTGCTGAAACTGACAATATCTTTTTATATATATTTGCAATCTGGGGACACTAGAGAATGGGAAAAAATTGCGTGCACATAGAAATTAAAAAAAAAGTGCAAATTTGAAAAACCCTATATATATATATATATATATACATGCATACAAATATATATATACATATATACATACATAAGCCTTGCTGATAAACTTCATGAGTCTTATTTATATGCCGAGGCAACAAAACCTGCTGTAATCTGCGATTGTGAGACATTTTTCAATAATAAACTTTCTAATGTTATTTGGTGTCCAAAAGATTACTCAATTTACCGCAAAGACTGTACTAAAATTGGCGGAGGAGACACAATTTACTGTAGAAATGACATTAAAGTAGAACAAGTACAGATTAAGCAAACAGATTCTGATACTGATACCACCTGTGTTGATATGACTTTTGAATCTCAGAAAATCCATCTAATAACTTGCTATCGCCCACCTTTTTATACAATAACTGATGTTGCTTATCTTGAATTTATGATTTCAATTATTTAAAATTTGTGTTACTCGGTGTCTCAGATTATTATTGTTCGTGACTTCAACTTACCTAAAGTGGATTGGCCAAGCTATGTTTCACCAAACTAAAAGTGTCATTGTATATTCTTAAATTTGGTAAACGAACTCGGTTTCTAATTCATTAAAGAACCCATGCGTAATAAGAATTTTCTTGATCTTGTATTTTGAATAACATTTCTTTTACATTATATCTGTTGAGTGTCCTTTTAGCACTAGCATAGTGCTAAAAGGACACTCAACCATAATACAGTCCAATTTTCTACAAATATAAACAATTTCAACCAGTGTAAAAATAAACCAGAATCTTTCTAGGACTTTCCTAACGCTAATTTTTTAGGCCTTGAGTTATATTTATCAAAAATAAATTGGGATTTCGAGTTTTCTTGTGCCTGTACAATTGAGGATTACTGGAGCATTTTTCTAAGGCTTTTTGGTACAGGTATTAATGAATTTGTAATCAGGAAAAAGTATTATAACAAAACGAGTAATCACTATCCAAAATACATTAACAAAATCTTAAGCCGCAAAGCATTTTTATGGAAAAGATGGACAAATAACAAAACCATTTATAACAAATCAGCCAACAAACAGTATGCCAGGAATTGCAAACAAATCTTATCTAATTACCAATTGAAAATTGAATTAAACCTAGTAGACAGAAATAACATTAGCAAGTTTTATAAATATGTTAATAATAAAATGAATATCATTATTACGCACCACCATCTAATAGAAAAAAATAACAATAACAAGGTCACTTCCAGTAGAAATTGCTTATGAGTATAATAATCACTTTGGAAGTTTTACGGACGATAATAGCAATTCTCCTAATAATGTCAATTATGTTTATGACCCAATAAGTATTGATACGGTTTATTTTTCCATGGAGTCAGTATAAAACCTTAATGGGGATTAATCCTAATACCTTGTTTGGTCCCAATGGTTTACCTAATGCAATTCTTAAAAAGTTAGCTCATGTTTTATGTTTTCCTCTTTCATATATTTTTGAAGCTAGTTTTATATTAAACGTTTACCTAATCAATGGCGCCAAGCTTTTGTCTCCCCAATTTTTAAAAACAGAGCTACATCGGATCCTAACAACTAAAGACCCATCTCTTTAAATTGTACTTGTTGTCGAATCATGGAAAAAATTATCAACTCACATATTGTTGAGTATTTAAATATTTATAACATAATATCTCCTAGTCAGCATGGTTTCCTCTATGTGCTTGAATCTTTTAGAATCTACTAACGATTGGAGTATTGCACTTGACAATCATCTGATAACAGATGTTATGTATATTGACTTTCGAAAGGCGTTTGATTCCGTATCTCATTCAAAACTATTATTCAAACTTTCATTATACAATTTACGTGGTAATCATTTAAAGTGGATCACTGCATTTCTCACAGACAGATCTCAACAGGTAAAGATTAGTAGTGCTTTATCAGATCCAATTCGAATCGTTAGTGGTGTACCTCAGGGTAGTGTGCTAGGACCAACTTTGTTCTTATTATTTATAAATGACTTATCATCTGTAGTAAACATCTTGAATGTAAAATAAAACTTTTTGCTGATGATTTAAAGTTATACAGTTCGTATCGCAATATGAATCATAGCCACGATTTAACTGTTACTCTTGATAGAATAATTATTTGGTTAGATACTTGGCAATTGCCAATTGTGAGCAAGAAATGTTTTGCACACAGATTAGCACTTACTTACTTAATATTATGCATAATATTAGTTTTAATTACAAGATAGGTGATTGCATTCTAGATTGGTCATCTAACACAAAGAATCTTGGAGTAACTATGGACTCCTGCCAAAACTACAAAAAATACATTGCCACAGTCATTCATGTAGCAAATACTAGAGCATACCAAAAAAAATAGCTAATCTTAGTTGTTTAAGCTATTATAGCTGCTTGGTTTGAATTCTCTGGAGCTCAGACGTTGAAAACATGATTTAGTTATATGTTTTAAAATTATGCATAATTTGGTTTGCATAGATAAAAGTTTATTTTTCAAAATTACCAATAAATATACCTGTGGTCATACTTATAAGATTCGTAAGCAACAATATCAACTCTACATTCGCGAATATTGTTTTTCTCAACGAGTTGTCTGACATCAGAAGCTGTAAATGCAGATAACATTTGTATTTTTAAAAATAAAATAAAATCAGGCAATTTCAATAAACACTCTGTCTATAAAGTAAATGAATGAATCAAATCTTGAATGTTTGTATTATAAACTATATTTGTTCAATATGTACATTGGTTTTATACATATTTAGGGGGATATTGTCAGTGTCCATTTATTGGACCTGTATGTCTATTAAAACATGTAATTTTTAAACTTGTACTAATAAATCTTTATCGATTTATCTATACATATAAATTTTCATTTTTTATGCATAAAAAATAATGGCAAAATAGGAAAAATTTCAGAACTTAAGCAAAAGATTATACTTTATTATCTAGTTGGACCACCCTTTCCATTAAGAACCACCTGCAGATGTCAAGGCATCAATTCTACCAGAGCTTTCTATTTCTTGGAGTTATTTTCTCCTATGTTTTGACCATTGCTATTTTTCATAGATCATTAAGACCATATTTTAAATATCCGGAAAACTGTTTGGGTAAAATATCCGGAATACATTTTTCCCTTAATTTTGCTTTTAGCTGAATTGTTTCTAATTTTTTTTTAAACTTTTCCGAGTAATGAGTGAAAAAGCTTAAAAAACAAATATACTACAAAAATATATACCTAAACTTGTATGTATGGAAAATAATTTTGATATCTGGAAAAACTAAAAGTTGAGAAAAATATCCGGAATTCTGTAAATATCCAGAAAAAGATAACCCCTAATTTTTAAATCATTTTGTTTTCTAGATTTGCTAATTTATTATTTATTACATATTGAATTTTTTTTGCGATGGTTATACTCTACAGCGATTGGTCTAATCACTTTCAATGTTTTCAGCAACTGCATGCCCATAATAGTAATGATGTTATTTACATTCAGTCAAAAGAATTTGTATGTAGTATCACAATTTTTTGGTAATTATTAGCAGAAATTTAATGTTAACCCGTCATAATATCCAGATCAGGCCGCAGCCACATAATATCCAGGTCACAGGTCGCAGCCATATTTCTAATGACTATAAATTACTAAGTATTAAAACTTTGAGAAAAAAAAATTTTTTAAGAACTTTTGAAAAATGCTTTGATAAGCAGGATGATTGCTTTTAATTTAATATATTGCTAGTTAACCAAAGTGATTTTTCAAAAGCTACTTAAAAAAACCACCAGGTGATTTTTTGTGTTATCCCAAAATAAGTTGACAAGTTGAGCAAGTAGAAGCAAAGAAACAGGTAACAAAAGAAATAAAAAAAATAACTGTAAAGAACATTAACACTGGAAGCAACAAGACTCAAATAAATAATAAATCTTGCAACAAACGCAAAGTTTATTATCAAGTGCCAAGTGATTAGTAAGCATGTTAGGGCTGTAATAATTAGTGCTGTTTATATTACAAAATTATATTAAATATGTCATAATTAGTGCTGTTTAAATGACATAATATTTAGTACTGTTTACATTACATAGTATTTGGTACTGTTTACATAACATAATATTTAGTGCTGTTTACATTACATAATAACTAGTACTTTTTTACTTTTCTTAAATATAAATGATTACTTTAGTGTAAAAAGTTCATATTGATAGATAAATGAATGCTAAAATAACTATATTAAAAGAGAAAAATATATCTTTTCAAAAAATGGTTTTGTACAAAATATGGTGCTCCAACTGTATTGTTACTAATTGTTATACCATTTTATTATTTTAACTGTATTTTTACTAATATAACTGTATTGTTACTAATTGTTATACCATTTTATTATATCATAGTTATTAATTATTATACCATTTCATTGCTATTATTTGTTATGATATTGGTTTTAAATTCAATTTACACAATGTTCGTGTGGATATATTTATATTATTTTAAATTTAAAATTAAAAATAAATAAATACCTCTTGAGCATAAAAAAAAAACTTCCAATTATTTGATTCTTTTGGACTGAAAGCAATATTATGTATACATGCAGCTTTCATGATAGAAATAATTTCTTCATGTGAGGGACAAACAGAAAACTCTTTTTCAAAATTTTCACTGAAATTAAAAATAGACTCAAATAATGCCTAAAACATATAAATTGTTTAAAGAGGAATAGACATGTAAAGTTTTAAAAATGTCCGACCAGGAGTAAATGTGACCAACTTCCAATAAATAATTTGTACCAATTTTCAATGTTTGAAGTTTTAAGCACTTTTTTTCTTAGTTCACTCCCAACAAGGCTATCCACTAAGGCAACCACTAATAAATAGAGAGTGAGGAAACAGTTGATAGAAGACTTGAAAAGTTGAAGGTTGTATGAGTCAAGAAAACATGAAAATGAAAGAGATTTGCAAAGCATTGAGGTGCAGGGAAAAAAACTAAACGAATAAAAGTTTTTAGAACATAAAGGAACAGATACAACTGAAAAAAAACAGATGCAACTTTGCTGAATGAAAAGACTTTTACTCATCAGGCTCCTTTCATTGCTCATCAAGCTCTGACCAGGATAGTATTTGTAGAAAATAGAAAGAGATGCAAACATTGTCTTCCTAGCAATGACCTTTATTTAATGGTTAGAGCTGTCAGATTTCTGAAAGTCCACTTTCTAATCACTGCACCAAAGTTAAGTAGTTACTTAGTTGCTTAGTTACTTAATAGTCAGCTTTATTTTTTGATATATATATATGTCAATTAAATAGTATCAACAAATATTTTTTAGAAAAATATTATCCAACATAATCCTCATTATAAGTTTTTTAAAATTATTAATCATTATAAGTTTTTTTAAAGTATAGTACACAATTTTAAAAAAACAATCCAAATCTCAAGATTTATAATCAAAATCTCAAAGTTTATTTTATATAACCTCACAAACCTCGGGTAAGGTATTGGTAACTTTGGGGTACACTACTTTACCTAAAAAATGTTGAGGTACACGCAGTTATTACAAAAAGTACCTACATCAAATTTTGACCACATTTTACAACAGCTTGTAAAAATAGCAGATAAAAATATGAATAATATTTAAATGAAAAATTTAAAGATTTTCACAAAACTCATGGTAGAAAAAGAATGCACCACAAAATGCTGTAGGTAGGTAAAAAAAAAGAGTTTAAAATAAAGAAAAGTTGTAATTTTCTAAGTATAAAAGGAAACATCAAATCATATGAAAACATAAATTTACATGAATTAATAATAAAAATATAATTTCTTTGCAAGATTTCATTTGTAGATTTAATGTCTTTGTATAAAAAAACTTTACACAAAAATAATCATCCCAAGATATATTAAATATTTTTAATTAACATAAAAAAATAAAAATACCGCAAATATACAGACAAATTAAAATACCTATTTAAATTAATAATTAAAATACCTATATTTTAAGCACTTCCATATTTCTTCAAATGATTTACGATCTAAAAAATCTTCTTCAGAAAGGGAGATTTTTTTATCATCTACACCCTAAATAAATATTTCTTAAATATACACAATCAATTATTTTCAAGCTAAGGTCATTTAAAAGTCAAGTAAAACCAAAAATTCCTCGACATTCTTCAATTATTTTTTATGACATGGAAACATAGTAAAAAGATAAAGATAAAAGACAAATAAAAGCGTAGAAGCATTCTGCATTTACACTCTATATTTAGATTTAAAATAAAATGAAAAAAATTGCACTTTCTGCAAAAAAAATTTAATTAATTTAAACAAAATAACTTTATTTAAAAATTCATTAAACAAAGATCAAATTTATTATTTTAGGTCACACTTTATTGCTTTAAATTTACCAATGCAGCAATATTTTGATTCAATAATAATGTCAAAAAATTTACTGCATCAAAAAAATTTTTTTTTGCATTTAATCATTAGCTTAAATTTGCTTTTAAAGAGAAAAAGTTTTGCAGTAAAAATGACATGTTGTTTTAAGTAATAATTTTAATATAACTTATTTTTCTACAGGTGCAAGAAAAGGATAATTCAATTTAGGAGGAAATCCTCATGAATAATCTGAGAAAATTTTCAAAAAATGCCTTTGCATTAATCATTTTGAAAATTCAGCCATTTTAAAGATTTAACTAATACAGAAGGAAAAACATATTTTCTACAAAAACTTCATCCACCTATCTTTGTTAGATACCTCCACCTAATGTTTTCACTAAAATTTGTTACCAAAAAAAAAGACCATGTACAAGACAAACTACATAGTTTTTCCAAACTAAAAAAATTGAAAATTAAAAATAATAAAATGTCAACATTGAAATTGAAAAAAAAAAAAGGAGACTTTCTTTAGCTTGAAAATAAAATAAAAATAATTCCTGTTTTGATTACAAAAGTGTAATCAAAAAGACAATTTTGTGCAAATGTCATTAGGTCACACAAAAACGTTTTGTGTGACCTAATGACATTTGTCTGTTGCGTAGACAAACATCCTCTACTGATAACTTTATTGTGTGAGCTCATTACTACTCATTAACTGATGCATATAAACAAGACAACAAAAACATTTTATCAATAAATTATAAAAATCATTTAAATAATTAATATTTTATCAATAATTAGAAAACTCATTTAAATAAATTATGAACTCACTAGGAGGTCAGCAACTAGAACATTTTTTTGCAAAACAGATGTCTCAGAACTGTAGGCTGAAAAAAATTACAATATTACAAAAAACCAATTCAAAAAACCAGCTTTAACCGAATACGCAGCTAATTATTTTACTCTGGAAACTTGTACACATAGTTTATTCTCGGAATAAATGTATATTCTTAAAACAAACTAATGCGCATTTCAAAATGAATTCTTTTCTCATCAATTTTTTCTTTCCACCCTTTTTATTTAATAGGATATTTAAATTGGTACTTTATCTGTTTTATTTTACCACAGCAAAGAAGGTAACACAAAAAGTATTTAAAATACCTTCTTTTTCTTTTGAAATGGAAGTCATTGATCTATTGTAAATAACTGATAGTGTATTAAACTGTTCGAATAGAAAATCCTGAATTAAAATAAGCAAATATAGTATAAAATAAATTAAAAAAAAAAAAAATTAACAATATGAACATTAGGCACAAATATAAAAATATATATTTGTATGTTTTATCAACTTATTCAAATAACACATTTAAAAAAAATACAAGAATTCTCAAATGGTAAAGAAAAAAATCACAGCAATCAGGAAAGAAGTGGTAGTATTGAAAGAATAAAACAAGAATAAAAAGACTTCTAAATTCATTAATATCAAATAATCATTTTTTATAATTAATAACCTTTATGAAAAAAACATAAATTCTAAAAATGAAACTAAAAAAATATACACTTTAAATGAAAATAATAAGGAAATGATATCAGCCTAATGTTAAAAAATATATATATATACTGATGGAGAAACATGATGTTGAAGAAAACTAATAATTAGATAAGTGTTTTTACTAATTTATTATTGCTCTGTTCTTTAAGAACATTGAGCACTCTATTTGTAGAATACACTAACATAATTTATATAATAATATATATATATATATATATATATATATATATATATATATATATATATATATATATATATATATATATATATATATATACAGTATTGGACAAAACATTTGCAACCAACATCGAACAATGCTAAAAAGTGTTCCTAATTTTACATGTCTTGAAGCGAAATGAACTATACTACCACAGCAAACAGTTCAGGAGTCTGGAGTCATAGCATGTCATGACATGAGCAATCAGCTGACAGGAGACAGCACACAGGCAGAATTTTTTTGACAAGTGCCATTTTGCAGCGGACAAAACAAGTGTAACTTTTTTGGTTTGTTTCATTTTCTTAAGTCTGGTCCATGTCAACGTCACGGAAGTTTTTTAATAATTAAAGGAAATATCCGGAAGTTTCCAGAAGCATGCAGAAGCTTCCAGAAGTTTCCAGAAGAAGCATCTGGAAGCATCCAGTAGCATCCAGAAGTATCCAAAAACATTCAGAAGCATCTAGACGCATCCAGAAGCTTCCAGAAGCATTGAAAAGAAGTATCTAGAATCTCCCAAAACAGGTTCACACAGGTTCATTTTACTATATAAGAGACATGTAAATCGACATGTAATTCAGCCAGTATATGGAAGTCAATCAGTCAGTATTATCAAGACAGTTTATCGAAGTGAGTTTTATCAAAGTGTTTTATCGAAAAACATCAATACAAGAAGTGAAATACAACAAGTGTTTCATTACACCAATACAGTCCACATCCAACCAAGACATTGTGTTCCACAGAGCATTATTGTATCATCACAAGGTAAATGTAACACGGTAAGCTTTGAAAAGCGTGATTATTTATTTTTAGTGCAAAAATGGCTCAAGTGCAAAAATGGCTTCAAGTGCAAAAATGGCTTCAAGTGCAAAAATGGCTCCCGGCAGTCTTGAATTGGAACTAAGAAAGAAAATTATTGGCGATTATGTAAGTGGAATGTCACAAAAAAGTATTTGTGATAAATATCGCGTGAAAAAATGGACCGTATCAAGACTATGTTCCAAATATCATTCTACGGGGAAGTTGGCAGCAGATAACAATGGTGGAAGACCGAGTTCCACCACTTCTAGAGAGGATTCTATGATCGTTGGATCCGTCAAGAAGGATCCCTGGATATCATCAGTTGAGATACAAAAGCAATTAGAGCTGCCTGTATCGGACCGAACAATCAGATGACATGCTGTTGAAGCCGGATTGTTTTCTCGACGCCCTGCAAAGAAACCGCTGATTCCACTAAAAAACCAGAAGAAAAGACTCCTGTTTGCTACATCTCATATTGACTGGAATGTGCAGAAATGGCAAACTGTCCTGATCAGTGATGAATCGAAGTTCAACATCATTGGGAGCGATGGCATTTACTGTGTACATCAAACGGCCGGAAAACGCCTCGATTTACGTTACTGCCATAAGACCGTGAAGCATGGTGGAGGCAATGTAATGGTCTGGGGGTGTTTTTCTGCTAACAGTGTAGGTCCAATACATCGGAACGATGGAATAATGGACCGTTTCATGTATAAAAGTATCCTGAAAGATGTTATGTTACCTCATGCTGAATGGAATATGCCAACAAAATGGGTTTTTCAGCAAGACAACGATCCGAAACACACTGCAAAAGTAGTCAAGCAGTGGTTTCAAGACAACCACCAATTGGTGATGGATTGGCCGCCACAATCTCCGGATCTCAACCCTATCGAGAACCTTTGGGAGATTGTCAACCGCAGAATTAATCGTGAAGGTGTTCGTAATAAGGATCAACTGTTTGAACAAATCCAAAAGGCCTAGGCAGCGATTCCACAAAGTTTCATTGATCACCTGATCGAATCTATGCCTCGAAGATGCAAGGCTGTGATCGACAACAAAGGATTCGCCACAAAATATTGATAGTGAAATACAGCTTGGTCAACATTTTGTCGAGTTGCACTTGTTTTGCCCAGAAGGAAATCAACTTTTTTAATACATCTGATTAATTTATTAATTTTCGTGTACAAATAATGAACTTTGTGGTGAATAAAACTTGAAGAACTTTGTCTCTAAACAGTTACATAGTTATTTCTCTAAATTAAAAAAATGCAGCACTCTTATATAAAGAAACTAAATTAGCATTATTTGGTTGCACTCGTTTTGTCCGATACTGTATATCAGTTTATAAATATTGTGAACTCAGTTTTATCACAAAATTTAATAACTATTATGCAATAAAAAATATTTACGAATTGGTCTTAGAATTGTAATATAAATTATAAAACTGCATTATTACAATTATTGTTATAAATTATAATTTAAACTTTAAGAGGTTAATTCATTTGAAAAATCATCAGATAAAATTTGAAAATCAAACCATACAGTACAGTGTAATATTAAAAAAGAAAACATATATAAATGCATAACAAGGGTCGAATGAAACAATTGCAAATCAGACTCACAGATCTTAATGGGTGCAAATGTAAATCTATTAATCTATTAATGTGGTATCAATAGAAAAAAAAAATTAATTTTATCTGGTTGAATTGCTATACATTCAGACAATATGAAAATTAACTGGAGTTAGAGTGTAACTCTTTATCCACCATATGTAGTTTTGAAATTTTTTATTATCTTAATTAAAACATAACATAACATACATGACAACATAACATACATGACAAGATAACATACATGACAACATAACATACATGACAAGATAACATACATGACAACATAACATACATGACAACATAACATACATGACAACATAACATACATGACAACATAATATACATGACAACATAACATACATAACAATATAACATACATGACAATATAACATACATGACAATATAACATACATGAAAACACAAAGATTAAATTAAACGTAAATTCTGGAAAACGCATTATCTGGAATGATTTCTGGTTCTCAAAGTTTCAGTTTACAGATATCTGCGAGCTCTGTTGTTATTGAAGGGTCAAATTAGCTTAAGTTTGTTTACCAAAAAAGAAAATAACACAATAAATTGAAACAACTAAAGTAATAAATAACACTAGCTTACTCATAACTTTTATTTATAATTTTATGTTTGTTTAAACAACAGTTGATCTAAGTATTATAAGTAAAAAAAGATTAAAATAAAAATTATATCTCATACTTTAACCGAAATAAAAATGCATCTAGAAAAAATACAACAGATATATAAATAATATTAATAATTCAGTAACTTTTACAAACACTTACTTTTAAAACATCTTTAAAAACTGTTTTTAAGGGTAAGAAATAAATATCTTAATTTTAACGGGAACCAATAAAAAATACTGCTAATTAGTTTATTAGCTAGAAAACAATACAAAAAACAAAAACAACTTTAAAAGTTTAGATGTTGTTAATTATTCAACTAATTAATAATAATAATAAAAAAACTCAATTTTTTTTCAAAACTACAAGTGTTAGAAATTAATTTTCAACACATTTTAAGTTAGTCAAAGTAAACGCTTGATAGTATCAAGTGTTTTTTTATGATATAATTAGATAAGATACAAAAAATTAGCGATGGCAACTTTTTAAAATATTTAATGATTGCTGAATTCTTTTGAACTATATTAGTGATAATAAATATGTAAAATATTTATTTTTACTATTATTGGATATATGTTTCCTTCTTTTGATAATACATTGTAGTATTTAGTTTATTTTCTGTTAATATTTTATGATTACTGAACTGTTTGGTTTATTTTTCCAGTTTTATTTGATGATTATGAATAAACGATTTTATTAGTATGAATAAACTAGTAGAGTTTAAATCAACAAGTTTCGTTGATCAATGGATAAATATTTTTTATTTAATACTGATTATTGAGTTTTATAATAATAACAAAATTAACAGATTTAATAAACTTAAAAGGCTAGAAATAATTCCAGATATTGCAATATGTGATCACCTAATTCAACTTTTGCAACATAAATCAACTTTGACAACAACATAACATAAATTAGTTTAAAAAACAAGGATCACACCAGTACTCTCTTAATCTATTACTACCTAGTTTTAAACATGTCACTAGTATGCAAGTTACAACTCCTTAAAAACATCACTAGTTTTCAAGTTACTGCTTCATAAACATATCACTAGTATGCAAATTACAACTTTATAAAATTGTCACTTGTATGCAAGTTACAACTCCATAAAAATGTTACTGGTATGCAAGTTAATACTCCATAAAAATGTTATGACTATAAAATAATTATTACGACTATAAATACTGTAATAGAATTTAAAACATTATCTAAAACGTAAAAAAGTATTTAATCTATTCACTTGTTCATAGAAATAATTTGAAATACTGGCATCAACATTTTTGATTGATTGCGGGGTAGATAAAACAATCCTACGAGCCTAAAAACAGATAAAAAATTCTTGACAAAAAAAAAAAAAAAAAAATTTTTTTAAGAATATATATAATTAACCATAATAAAGGTGGCTCCAGCCTCCTAAATTGACATTTTACAAACAATAAAGAAGTAATATTTTACACTTTTTAATTATTTTGTCCTCCTAATAAAACTTTTAAAATTTTACTTTTCCTCTTTAATATGTTCTCTTGTAGCATAAAATTAGGAAAGTGGAGCCATACTTTATATGTTTACACATTCTGGAAAAAACTTACAAACCTCTTCAACACTGCTTTCCAGAAGAGAAATATAAAATTTTGCTCTGTCTCGGATATCAAAATTTATCTCAGACTCTAAAAGAAAATTTTCGTCAATGTATTTACATATAAATTCAAGCAACATATACAAATTGCATATATATTTAAATAACATATACAAATATATATTTCAAATTAAAAAAATTAACTAACAAATATATTACATTGAAAAGGATATTGACTGAGGGATCTTTTGATTAACAATAAAAGTAAAGAACCCAATACTGGCATACTGGTCATATTTTTTAAGTATTGAACATTGATATTTAATGGTTTAAATATCAATATTTTGGTATTTTAATCCTTGTTTTTTTAATCAAAATTAAAGATGTCAAAAGTTAAACTTTTGAAATGAAATGTCAAGAGTTGAACTCCTTATTTAACTTAAAATCACTAAAATTCTTAGGTTTATAATTACGCTTTACCATTAATTTAAAAACATATATTAGTGCTTATATTTTATAATAAGATAAAAAATTCTTTTGTTCGTAAGTTCTTGATTTTAATATTTTAGTTTTTCTGTTATACGGCAAGGATGAAAAAAGGATAAAAAAAGGATATAAAAGCGAAAAATGCGCTTACACTATACATATTACAAAACCTATATATTTAAAAGTTTAAATAATTCTTCAATTTTGGTAAGTTTAAGAAGTTAATATTTTTAAGTTTAAATTTAACATTCAAAAAATGGAGATAAAAATTTAGTTTTTCCCAAAGATAAAAAAAGACAATGCAAAACGTGTGTGCAGAAATTTTAAAGAACGGGTGGTTTATAAAGAAATTATAAAGAACAGTGGACTTCGTACACATTTAAAACAAAAACATGATGGAATATTACCAAAAAAAGATGCTATTGAACTTCTAGGTGAATCTAGTTCAAAATCTGATACGACTCCTACAAAAATTAATAAATATTTTAAAATTACTACAAAAGGCTCTCTGGCAGCAATTTTAGGCAGAATGACAGCATATGATGACCTTCAAAAATCATTGAAAGCATTAAAGCTTAGTGATAAACTTCTAAAATCTGCCACAGCATACAAAAATTTTTATTAGTAATTAAAGAAATCAGAACATAAATTAAATGGAAATTATTTTAGTATTACTTTTGATGAGTGGACTTCCTTAAGGAAGCAGCACCAGATATATGTGAATCTTCACTCAGAGTCGAAGTTTAGGAATTTAGGACTTTTATGAATCAATGGTAGATCAGTTGAAGAAAAATATGATGCAAATCAAAGATTGAAACAATATGGTTTGTCATTAAAAAAGAATATTGTTTCTTAAACAAATAGTGATGCTGCATATATGAAAGTAGGCAAATTAGTATAGTAAATATAATTTTTTTAATGTTCAGCAGTTGTGTTTGGCCCATGCAATTTAACTTGCAGTTGTAGATGTTCTATATCCAAAAAAAAAAAAAAAAAAATCAAAAAAGAAACAACTTGAAAGAATTGCTCCTTTTATCTTGTTTCCCTGATTCATATAATTTGCGATCTTTTAAGTCATCTGTTAATCGTTATCTTGCTTCTTGAACTTCATCTTTTCTCTTCTAACTCTAATAGTTGTTGCAGCCTTGTTGGCAGTAAAAATATTGAAAAAAACAAACAAACAACTACAACAAAGAATCAATCGACATCGATTCATATATACCAAAGAACATGAAAACTATGGTGTCTTTGAAAAAGTTATAAATACATACAAGAAAAGATTAGTAATGGAAATACAAGGACAAGATACAGACATAACATATAATCAGATTGACACCCATACAAGTCACTGAGTCACTTGAGTCACTGTTGCAAGGATGCTAACTTAATTTCTGTGGATACAGCAATTATTTTTATGTTTGACAGGCTAAGTGAAATTAGTTCATCAATGAGCAAAGAACCTCTCAGCATGTTAAAAGAACATATCATTGCAAGAAAAACAAAGTTGCCTGATTTAATATCTTATCTGCATACAGCTCTAGAAGATAATATTAAAAACAAAAACATGATAAATTTCAATATTTCACATATATTTAATGCAAGTATTCACAATTCATTGTTGGGTATTTAAAATCAGAAAAAAATTTCAAATCAAATTACTGCTATTGAAGAATGAGCCACAGAAAATACTTAAATAAATAAATAAGGTGAAAAATCTACAGTTTATAATGCTCTTTTATTAAATTTAATACCTTGCAAAAATTTATTATAGATATTATATATATATATATATATATATATATATATATATATATATATATATATATATATATATATATATATATATATATATATATATATATACATAATAACTTTTAAATACTTAATATATATATATATATATATATATATATATATATATATATATATACATACATACATACATACATACATACATACATACATACATACATATAAATGGTATATTGTATATATATATATATATATATATATACACAATATACCATTTTAAATGTGATATTTCGGCTCATATACTTGGAGGTATTTTTAAATTAAAAACATCATCATTAGGTTGCCATTATATGGTTTAGAATTTTATTCTTTGGGTAGCAATATTGCAATCTGTCTATTTCAATGACTCCCTGATTGTTCTAGTATGATTATTTGGGGTAACTGAAAGTGTTTTGAGATTATTCCAATTAATTGTACCTTTTCAATGTTGTGCATGTTCAACAATTCCAGACACATTCAGGTTCATTTTAGTGACATTTTTTTTGATGTTCAGCTATTCTTGTTGTTATCTTTTTCCTGGTTTCACCCACATAAAAAACGCCACATGTATAATCAAGTTGGTAAACACCCCAGTAACTATTTGGTTGATTTATTTTGGTATAAGAAAAAATGAAAAACTGTTTTTATGCTAACTTTTCAAAACTCACATCTTAGAATAAAAAAAAAATAAAAAAAATAAAAAAAGGTCTAAAAATAAAAATAAGGGTTAATTTAGGAACCCAAGGTAGTATTATGGTATTATTTGCATTAATTTGTTAGCAGTTTTTTGGTTGGGATGGTTTATAATGTTTTACAATGTCTAGAAGTTGTTGCTGAGAATATCCATTTTCCATAAAAATATTAATTAGAAAATTTCTTTTTCTATATAATCACTAGTGCATAATTTATAAGCTCCTGCAAGAAAACCTTTAAATATCCCTATTACAATATATGGTAATAAACATAATTGCGGTTTTACAAGTATATACGTTATTGCATTCTTGAGGTATATAAAAAAATTATATTTGTGAGTTATATGATTAGTTGAAATGCACATATCTAAGAAATTAAGTTGATCTTGATTACTTTGGTATTCGCATGTGTATTAAATAGCTTTGTCTTGAAAATTTAAAAGTATCAAAAACGATTCTGCTTCATCAGTGTTATAATAATGTGCATGGCAGTCATCAACATATTGTTTAAATGTTATTGGTGCAACATTTATGGTTAATGCTTGTTGAATTGCATTATATTCAATATGTTGTAAGTAAGCTTCTGAAATTACTACGATTATGGATAATCCAATCGGACCAGAGTTTTTCAAAATATAAATTTTTTATCCCACAGAAAATAGCATTTACTTGGACAAAAATCAATTAATTTATGAATGTTAGTTAAAGATAATTTAGTATGCAGTTGAAGATCATTTTTATCATTATTTAAAATATCAATAATAGCTAAAACTACTTTATCAAGTGATACTGATGGATACAAATTTATTACGTCAAATGATACCTGAACCTCATTTTCTTCAATTGTACATTCTTTTGCTTTTAATACAAAAGATGATGAATTTTTTACTCTGCACTGGTTTTTAAGCTGAGTTGGTGTATGTAGCCTTCGTTCAGTTAGTTGGGATAACCGATCAGCGCATAATCTAGCTAAATCAGCTAGATTGAAGATGGGTGTGATACTATTCTCTGACCTTGTTTCTTCAATGTAAGCTATCAACTGAGCAAAAAAAATACTATGTACATGGTCGACTTCATTATTTACTTTTTGCGTTTTAACACGCATGTGTCTATCAATAGCACATTTTTTGTTATACAGGTCATTGAAACATTTAGTATGATACTTAGCCTCTTTAGCAATTAAATCTGTATCGCCTAACTTATTTAATAATGTAGAATCACACAAAGTAATAGCACACTCACGGACTTTAGTATCCAGATTCGTTGTGCAGACACTGTGCAATAAGTCTTTTGACTCACTAATATCACAAACAAAACAAACCTGTTGTGTGTAAATCAAATTTGATTTTCTTAAATTACTAGACATTGATTGCCTAAATGAACTATGCTCATCGTCAAGTGCTTTGGCTTCATTTAATGATAATTCACCCTCTGTAACTAGTGATGAACAACAAAGATTTTTAGCTGCTCGATTGAGTTCAGTGGAATAATAGAATATCCTACAAGATATATGCCACTCGGCCTTGTTTGAAATCACAATACTTTCAAAGCCACTGCCATCATCTAATCTCTGAATATAAAAACCAGGCGTTAGCAAATCAGCCTGCACAAACTGTGGTAAGATTGCTGCAAGTGATTTGTAACTTGTTAAACAATCCGAACGCTTAGAATTAGCAGGACATATAAACTTTTCTGCAGAGGTAATTTGGCAGAAAAAACACTTTTGCCAGTCAATCGGATTAGGTCCGTTGAAAGCATCATTTGATTGTGCAATAATATACTGCTTGGACATAATATATATGTATAGAGGCCTATGAATAAAAATAAAATATATAATCTGCAGATAGTCAACACACAATATGGTGTTCTTTAATAGCTTATAGCAACTAATAATTTTGGACTCAATCTGAATATATTTGAACATAATGATAATTGAAAAAAACAAATAGAAATAGTATAAAAAAATAATAATATATATATATATATATATATATATATATATATATATATATATATTTATATACATACATATATTCATTTTAAAATAAATAGTACAATAAAATAAATAAAACATAAACAACTGTTAAACAGGGTTGTATTTTTTTTCTCTCTCGCATTTACAAACATGACTATATTTTAAATGTAGGAATGTAATATCAAACACTGTAAATCATACAAAAAAGTTACCAATTCTAATCTAAACACTTAAAATTTAATTCTAATCTTATTCATAGTCGTCTAAAAACACATTATAAAAAATAACAATAAACTTACTTTTAAACAATAAAATATTGTTTACTTATTTTTCTAAACATTTATATTTTATTTGCAATGCTTTCGCTTGCTGAGAAAATATCTTTTTTTTTAAAGCGCAATGTGATTGGTTAACTTTAAACTATGGGGTAATTATATGGTTTTTTGTTAGAAATTGTTGCTAAAAAAAAAAATGACACCATTATTCTTTGTCTTCCTCCAGCTCATTTACTAAACCTCTTTGGTAAAACTGAACGTGTCACTATATCTTAAATGCATTATTTACTTATTTTCTACAAGTAAAAAAAGTTTCATGCTTTTATCCACTTTTGCACATTTGTTATGCTAATCTGCTGCACTATTAGCTGACTTATTCAATTTCAAAAATGTATTAGTCGATTTTAGTTAACTTATAATATTAGTCGGTTTAGTCAACAGTCGAACTGCTTAAAAGTTGTAACAACACAATGATTATACTTTTATAATACAGAAATACCTAAAAATTTTCTGTTTTTTACTGGATACCCTAAAAGCACTTTTCCAGTAATAAAATGCAATAGTTAATGTGATAAAATGTGCTGTAGATGTTAAAGAAAATTGTATTAGATGTTTAACTGTATTGATGATAATGGTAAACATCTTTTGTCCAACAGAAACAAAAAACAAAAAAACCTAAACAAATCAAAAAAAAGAAAGAAAAAAAAGAAAGGGAAAAAGAATAAAATCTTTCATAAAAATAGGAAAGGTTTTTAAATAAATCTTAAATAAAAAGTCAGAGAAAAAAAATCTTTAATAATTAAAAAAAAAACATTTGAAAAGTTATAACGCCAAAGAAAAAAATGAATTTCAAGCTTTCAAAAAAATTTTAAATAACATTAATTTAACTCGTCAAAACACTAACTGCTGCTGAAGTCTTTTTTAAATACTTTTTTATAAACTAATGATTTCTGCTTGTCAAATATTGGTAAAAGGTATTTGTTGTTTTTCTGTTTCCATATTAATGTTTTGTTATTTTCTATTTTTAATTTTGTTTTTTTAAATACAACTTTTAAAAAGATCTTACATTCTCAATCTTTTACTTATTACACATGAAACTTGTCATTAGTTTTTTAAGGTGTGATTTGTTATGTGTAGTTTTTTATTGGTTGTTTTAAAGGTGTGATCGTTATGTGTAATTTTTAGTGGTTATTTTCAAGGTGTGATTTGTTATGTGTAATTTTTTATTGGTTATTTTTAGGGTGGATCTGCTATGTGTAATTTTTTATTGTTTTTCTTTAAGGAGTGATTTGTTATGTGTAATTTTCTATTGGTCATTTTTGAGTATGATGTATTTTATTTTAGTGCATAATTTTTTTGTTCTGTTTATTAATTTATTTTCATATTGGCTGTTGTCTTTAAAAGGCTTTTCAATATTGTTGTTTTTATTATCATTATTATTTTTATATTATCAATAGCTTGGCATCACTTTTTTACTCAGATTTCTGTTAGAGCAACACCATTCTTATAATTTATTTTCTAGTCACATTAATTATTATTGGGATTGTTAATTTTAGAATTATTAAATGTTAAAAAATTACTTTTATTAAAAACTTTATTTTAATGTAATGGTTGGAAAAGAAAATATGTTTTTATAGTTGAATGTTTAGGGTGTTAAGGGTATGTTGTGAACAAACTGACAAAAGGCAGTATCTTTAATACTTTATTCGAAGCCATTATAGTTAAATATAAACAGAATAATAACTACATTGAAAAAAAATTTACAAATTATGCTATATACTAACATAACAAATTTAACCCTATATTACATGCCAAACAGCAAAAAATAGTAAAAACCAGATAACTCCTTTTATTTTAAAATAATATTAACTTTGCAATGGTTTCTCTTTGATTTATCATCATCATAACTTGCATTTAAATTTTAAACAGCACTCTGAAGTTTAATAATTTGCATTGGAATTGTGCCTTCCAATGCAAATTATTTAAAAATTTCCATAAATACCTAGAATTTTTGTGGTCATTTAAAAGGTAGATAAACTTTTTACAAAGTATTACCACACTTACCAATGCAGTATTTTAAAAATTTTCCTAAAATTTTTTGGCATTCAGGGGGTCTTTTAAAGAAGAGTTTGACTAAAGCAGTCAGTAGATTTAATTTAACCAACAAACAGTTTTCATCTTCAATATGATCCACCAAAGTCTCCAAATTATATGGGGCAGCATCAATATTCTAAAAAAAAAACATGTAAGCACCAACCACGAGCAAAATAAAATCATAAACACATGCATTTGTGTTCTACATATATAATAGATAAAATTTATGTTGTTTACTATTAGGAGCTATTTTAGACCATTTTTGACAGTGCTGACTCTATTTTAAAAAATTTTTTTTACAGCAAATATTGTTCTTCATTTTTCTTCATGAAAAAATGCCTATATACGGCAATGTTTCTGCCAAATTTTTATATGTTGGGTGCCACCATGGCTAAGAGTCAAGGGAAAGGGTAACGCCACCCAAATTATTTTCCTAGAATACCTGATTACTAAGTATGCATACTTATATCAAAGGGTTTGCAAACACAACCCCATAAAATAAGATAACTGATCTTAAAATATTCAAGTATCAAAAAAGTTTTGTATGGTTTATTCAATTTTGCAGAGTTTAGAAACCAAGTTTTTGTTTAACTTCATGTAGTTAAAACAATCCTTTTATAATTCTAAAACTGTCAGCTTATTATTTTTCTTGACTAGATTTCCTTAACTAATGTACTCTATACAATTATTATATCGATGACTGGGAGTTTTTCATGATTTTTTTATTAATGGTCGTTGGATTAATGTTTTTTGTCTCTATTCTAGAAAACATACTTCTTATTAGGAGGTGATTTCTTATATTTAGAAAAGAACAGTTTTTGTTTCTTTTAGTATTTACCTTAAAAATTTTTTTTCTTCTTCTTTTTGTGCAGTTGCTATTTCCAATCATAATCTATTTCTCACCTTTTTTATTAAACACACCTCTTTACCTCGTCAAGAGAAATCAGTGCAAAAGGTATTATCTAAAAAACTTATTATTCCCATATTAGTAAATCTTGTAATTCATCAAAAGCTCAGAAACTTCAGAGACATTTGGAAAATCTTTATTAGTATTACAAAAAAATCTAATGTTTTCTATTGTGTGGATCAGATCATATTAACTTTCTCAAGGATAAGCGTTATTTGTTTTCAATCCTCTTACTCTGCATTTAATTTTTTCACAATAACTAATTTAACATTGAAAGCATGCATTAGAAATAGCACGACGAGATGAAGGTAAATACAAATACAAATGTGTGTGTGTCTATATTTATATATATAAATATACATATACACTTTTATACCTGACCAAACTCTCCATAAATCCAAATAACAGCTGCTTTACCAAGTGAAAAATTTTGGACCTGATCCCATACTCTATCCAATTCAGGCAAAATAAAAATATCCATGGCTAAATTTTCTGATAAAATATCTGGAAAAACAAAACTTTTTTTTAACAAGTGTTCTAAAAATTCAACATTAAAACAAAGTGATGGTTAAACTCTTTTTTGATAAAAAAACAGGCAAAAAATTTTCACAAATTTTTATAACTAGAATTCACCTTGAATAACTTCAATAGAATTTGCAGTAATATAATCAACCTCCAATTTTAAAAGAGATACTAATGAGTTTAAACATGATTGAGTTGTAAATGGAAAGTTCAATGAGATGCTTCCAAGGGCTTTTGCAGATGCATATGAAACCTCAGTATCTACATCATGTGCATGTTCTCTTTAAATATTAAAGATAATTTCAGAAAAATGAACTCATTTAAAAAATAGATATTTAAATTAAACATTTTTATTAAATAGTTTTTATAATTATTTTTAAAAAGTTTTCATTATTAAATATTTAATTAAATATAATTTTAGGATATAAAATAATAAAACTTACTCACATTAGTTCAGCTAAAATTTCCTTCATATTTCCTTCAGTGACAACTTTAGTTAAAATTTCAATCTTTTTTAATTGCAAGTATGTAGGCTCATTGTTTCTAAAAAAAAGATTATGTAGACTCGCTGTTTCTGAACATATATATATATATATATATATATATATATATATATATATATATATATATATATATATATATATATATATATATATATATATATATATATATATATATATATATATATATATATATATGTGTCTGTGTGTGTGTGTGTGTAAATTATGTTAGTGCATTTTACAAATAGAGTGCTCAATGTTCTTAAAGAACAGAGCAATAATAAATTAGTAAAAAACACTTATCTAACTTTTTTCTTCAACTTGAATTTTCACCATTGTTGGATCATCAGGAAGAGTTCAGAACTCTTCCTGATAATCCAGCAATGGTGAAACTTCAAGTTGAAGAAAAAAGTTAGATAAGTGTTTTTTACTAATTTATATATATATATATATATATATATATATATATATATATATATATATATATATATATATATATATATATATATATATATATATATATATATATATATATATATATATATATATATACATACATACATATATATATATATATATATATATATATATATATATATATATATATATATATATATATATATATATATATATATATATATATATATATATATATATATGCAGACTTGTTTTTTTTTAATTTAAAAATACGTAGCTGAAAATATCTAGCCTCTTTGTTGTTTAATGAAAAAGTTGTGATGATCATTTTTAATATTACAACTTTTATAAAATCATCCTTAATTGACTGAAATTTGTAAAACTTGAAGAATAATTATAATTTAAAAGAACTTGCCTTAAAAAAAACACCTTATAGTCTTTACAAAACATTCTGGGTCTCATTTTCAGCAAAGCAGACACATGGTTGAGTACAGAAAAAGACACTTCATGTGAAGATATTGAAATTATAGATAGAATGGGTGCTATACAAAATTAAAAAGATTACAGGAAAACATAAACATCATAAGTAAGAAATAATATTAGTATAAAAAATATCATACAATTAATCCTTTACTTCTATTGCATCACAAGAAAATAAATGTAAATATCATATAATTAATTCCTTTAAAATCTAAATCATATATCATCACTATCAATTCACAAATGTCATATTTTCATGTTTTGAAAAAATAAAAAAACAAAATCGCTATTTTTCTATTGCATCACAAGGAAACAAATGTATAAAACTATTTTCTAATTGGTTTATAATATATAAGCGATTTGTCATATAATAGAAGACTGCCTAAACTCAAAATCCCCCAAAAATAACTTAGGCAATTATGAAATGATTGTGAGGATATAAATAACTTTAAAAATCATATGTAAATAACTAAAACATCAAACTTGACAAAATAACTAATTTTTTTGTTATTCTATAAAAACTAAAAAAATGAAAACAATAGTTTTTAAGTGTTTAATAATGATAATAGTAATAATAATTATAAAAATACTTTAATAATAGCAATAATTATAATGATAATAATAACTATAATAAAATAATGATAATAACAACTATAATAATAATTACTATTGTTATTAAAAAACAGCCAAAGAATTAGGGTTAACATTTAGGAATAAAGATATAACTGCCAACTAGAGAATATCTGATGTCAACAAATTATTGCCATATTTCTAAAATGGTAACAAAAAAACATTTTTGTTAATCCAATTGTACATATTTTAATAGTAGAGGAGGTAGGTGCTAGACCAAATCAGAGATACACTTTGTAAAATGTCAGCTAATAATCAAACTAGTAAGTAAAATTTGGAATTTAAAGAGTTAAAATAAACGTAAAGAAGACATAAGATCTTCTTTATATAAAACATAAAATATTTTATATACAGAAGAGACAATCTATTATTCTAACAGCTCCATATTTCCTTTAAACCAATTAACTGGTTTAATTTTCTTTAATGCCCAATTAATGGTGACAAATTTTTTATTAATACCCAAAAAGAATGCCTTAATCTTTTTTTATCTTCATATTAGTGACTAACGTCTTTTTCTGGAAAAAAAAAGTAGTTACCGTAACTACCATAACTGTAGTTAGTTGTAAGTATGCTTCATTTAGAGAAAAATGTATTTAAACAGAGATTTTAGTTTTGCACCAATTAATGGCTGGGTAGACCAAATAGTAGCCAGTAATTTATAAAAACGTAACTATTAAGAGCTAATTACAATACCTAAAATGAAAATATTCAAGAATGCTTAGATAATTAAAAGTATTATCCTGACAGACAATAATGAACTAGGAACTAATAAATACTATATAAACGAAGAAAAAACATTTTCCAGCAAAATAGAGTATAGCTAAATATAATGTTTATTTTTTTATATACTTTAAATCAAGCTGGCCTATTAAATTAGGTAATACAAAAATAAAAAAATCAGTTTTTTTTAACGCTGCTATATAGCCTTAGAATCTGGAATGTTATAGCCATTCTAGATATAGAAATTGAAAGTAGTGAACTGTTTATTTGTTAAATAAGTATCCCATACCAAAGAAGCAGATTTGGTTGTAATATAGTTTAAGTGGACCAAATACTATGCAATCTAGAGGCTGAAGCCAATGTGAACAATGTAATGGCATTTTCAAATGGTATGAATATTATTATTAATGGCAACAGACAATAATTCAACCGAGTCATGAGAACCATGGCCATCAAATATAGGAACTTGTGGCTTACCTATGTTAGGCAAGAAAGTATAAGTTAACCAAAGATATGCAATCCCTTGCTTTGTCCAACCTGTTTCACAAAAACTCCAACTGGAGTCTAGCTGTGCATATGTAGTATTGAAAGATTGAAGAGATCTAATCGCTTTAAGCAGCAATAATGATTATGGTTTCATGTTTTTCAGATGTACAAGATTGAAGGTGTTTTTGTGTTTTGTACTTAAGAAGTTAAATGTTTAAACTTTAAATTATGTTTCTTGGATAAATCTGAAGTATATCTTTTAAACTGTTTTTTTTCCAAATCCAAAAATTAAACTATTTTCAACAGCTGCAATCGCAATTTGCAATCAATATTGGACCGACTCTTTATCTTTTTTAACTATTTTTTAACTATTTTTTTTCTGGGTCAACTTTGAATAATGATTAGAAGAAGTTTTCTTTTTTACTTTTTTTTGTTCTTTTTAAAATTTTACTTATTTCTACAAAATTAAATAAAGGAAACAGTATGCAAATTTGAATATTTGACCTTACATACATCTTATACACATGTTATCATAAAAAATACATTGTCACACATCATTAAGTAAACAATGTCATACACAAATACTTATAGAAGCATAATTTATGATTATCATACATATTTATGCATTAATGTAAAAAACATATGGGTAATTTCAAATGACCTAGGTCAAGTCACCATACATCTCTAATTTTGCTGATTTTTATACAGTTGAGAATACTTAGTAAAATAAGAATTCTTTGAAATTTTTCAGACTCTTGCTTCAAGAAGATCATGAAATATAACCATTTTACTTTTAGCAGATACTGGCCAGGCCCCTCTTGTCCCCTAAGAATTGCAATATTTATTTAGAAGTTTTAAGTCACATAACTTTGAAAATACTTATTTTTTTTACTTTAAAATTTGTACCTAGCTATTTTTTGGGGTGATGAATCTAATGAAATGATCAGAAGCATAAACAGTTATTATTAAGTACCTGTAATTATCATTTTAAATAAATTTAGGCAAATTTTTGTATACCTGTTTTTAATGCTCATGAAATCCATGTTACACATCATTTTATATTCAATGATCTTTCAAAAAATATAAAAAATTTTATCTGCAAGTATATGAATTTCCATATATAGATAATGGGTTATAACTTACTTTTTTGTTATATGGTATTTTGTTAAATGGTATATGGTATATTTTGTTACATGGTATTTTGTTATAAGGTCTAACCTACTTTTTTGTTGCGGAATATTGCAATTGATTTTTCACTACCTTCTAGACTTGCTGGAACTCTGAAAATGCATTTTTGTAGTGCCAATGAATGTGCATGTTAAAATTTTTTCAGGACTCTAAGACATCAGGGGGGACTGGGGCAAGTGCCCACTTTTTTGTAGTGAAATCTTGTGATAGATTCTCCCTTATTTTCCAAACAAACTGGAGATCTAAAACGTCCAACATTTGTGTAGTCCTAATGAATGCATATTAAAATTGTTTCCAAGGCAGACATCCAGAGGGTCCATAGCCTGGGGCCATACCCCACTTTTTTTCTCAAAATTTTTTTTTTCTTTTGCATTTTCAATAAAGTAAAGATAAATTTGAAAATATTGTCTTGAAAATTTTTTTGATTTGTACTTATTCTTTTTTATTTAATTATATATTAGATTTGCTTAGATGTGCTTAGATTTGTCAATGGTCAAAGTACACATACCTCCAGTAGTTGTTACAGATGCATTAATGATACAAGATAAATTTGAAAATATTGTCTTGAAAATTTTTTTGATTTGTACTTATTCTTTTTTATTTAATTATATATTAGATTTGCTTAGATGTGCTTAGATTTGTCAATGGTCAAAGTACACATACCTCCAGTAGTTGTTACAGATGCATTAATGATACAAACTATGTTGGTAATTGATACAAACTATGTTGATAAATCAATGATACAAACTATGTTGGTAAAACACTCACCTGCTCTAGATGGCCAAAAAAATGTGTTAAAAGGGTGCATAAATGTTACTATAACATCTTGCTCAATATTGTTGATTTCCTTTGTTATACCAATCCGATGAAACGCATCATATTTACACAGAATAAATTCACCAAATTTCAATGTATTGATGTTACTTTGCTGATTAGATTGAATACTTTGAATACCAGAAAAAGAAAACATGTTATTTAAAATTTTCACTTGTTCATTTAAAGCTAACAGTATCAATAAATTCTGAGTTAAACTGATGATAGCTTCTAGTTCCAGGAATTGTTCTACTTAGCTGAAAATATTTTTTTAAAAGTAGTCTTAAAGTATCTTGAAAAAAATAATCCCTTTAACATTATTTGTACAGTAATCAAACATTTTATTACAATTCAATATCTGGTCATTTATGGGCCTTTGTAGACTTGCATTTGCAGTTAATCATTTTACAGTACCATCAATACCATCACATGATGACTTACTACGACTTGTAGCAAAAAATGTCCACTCTGAAACAATGCCAAAATCATCTTTATAGAGACAGATATTGTAAAGGTTTTTGTGGTTTTTATACTTGCACTGTGCAGCACAATCATTTGAAAAATAAAAAATCTTTGAAATATTAGAATGATTTTCTTTTAAATAACTATTTGAGTCTGAACTTCATAGACAAAATCAATGTCATGCTTATTATCTTTTGACATAAAGCAAAACAATTTTTCATTAGGCTGGTCATTTTCATTTAATAAATTGAGGGCAATAGCCCTCTATTTGTTAAATGAAAATGACCAGCCTAAACATGCATTGACTTAGGCACTAATGGTAACTTTAGATTTCATCTTGAATCACAAATGTGTAGTTTTTTGCAAAATCACAAAGACAATACAGCAGCCTATTGCCAAATTTTTCTTTTGTTGCCTTAGGTATCTTGTTTGACATTAATTAATGGTCAAGAGTATTGCATTTTAATGGTGTGTACATGCACAAATGGAGTGAGTCCCTGACACCATTTTGGTCTTAAAATGCAAAACTTAGAAAACCCAATAACTTCTTGAGGATATTTAGTTTTAAAAGAAACATACAGTTCTTTAAGATTACAAATTATTTTTAAGTACTGTATTTATCAATTTAAATTTATTTAAATTAATAAATACAGTACTTAAAAAATAATTTTTTACATTTATGATCATTTCATTGGAATCGGCACCTCAGAAAACAGCCAAGTACAAACTTTTAAGTAAAAAGATCAGATTTTTTTAAAGTAATGTAACTTGAAACCTCTAAATAAACCTTGCAATTTTGAAGGGACAAGAGGGACTTGGCCAGTATATGCTAAAAGTAAAATTGTCATATTTTAGGAACTTCTTGGAGCCAGAGGCTAAAATTTTCAAGGAATTCTTATTTTACTAAATACTCTCAATTATATACTAAAATCAGTAAAATCTGAGATATAGGGTGATATTTTTGAAAATTTCTTGGTCATTTGACATTTTATATAAATATTATTATTATTTTAAATATCATTATAAATAATATTTTATATAAACATATATATATATATATATTTCTTTTAAAATTCACCTCCCCATGACCGAGAAGGCCACTACAGATGAGGAGGCTACTTGTGGTTAAAATTATGTGTCTATATATACATATATATATATATATATATATATATATATATATATACATATATATATATATATATATATATATATATATATACATATATATATATATATATATATATATATATATATATATATATATATATATATATATATATATATATATATATATATATATATATATACACATAAATATGATGGTTTATACGGAATTATATAAAATGTACACAATCATTTATCGCATCAAAGAAATAACATACATATCATGAATATATATGTAAATATATATTATATAACTATATTATACATATAACAAGCATATATATGTTATAATTATGTGTGTGTGCGTGAGTATATATTTATATAAATATTATACAAACATTATATATATGTATATACTTATGTATGCAGATATATACATATATACATACATACATACATGCATACATACATACATACACACATACATACATACAAAATTTACATAAATACATACATACATACATATATACATACATACATAGAAAATATACACAGCAATTGATTGCCATTATGATTCAAATGCATTAAGTATGCAAATACTATTTAGATATATGAAAGTTATGCAATTGAATATAATGGGAATAATTTTAAAGTGTTATATTATATAAATATTATAATATAACATATACAAAATTAATTTTACATTAGTATTTGAAATGCTAATGAAACATTAATTTAATATACTGCTAGTTCATATTAAAATTTTTAAACATTAACTAGTTGTATGTATGTATGTATGTATGTATGTATGTATGTATGTATGTATGTATGTATGTATGTATGTATGTATGTATGTATGTATGTATGTATGTATGTATTTATGTATGTGTGTATGCATGTATGCATGTATCTATATTAATAAGACTAATTTTAGTTTAAAAAAAATCATGTCTTTCAAATAATTATATAAAAATAGTGAATAAACAAAATAAATAAATAAATATACACACACACACACACACACACACACACACACACACACACACACACATATATGTATAGTTATATGTGTGTGTACACACATATATATAAGCTGATGATACTACCATCTATTCTTGAAGAAGCCAACACTCTTTGATTGCTTGGAGGGGGCATTTGAGCTTGAAAAGGATTTCACTTCTACATTGTTTAAATTCACCCCCTCAAGGCCGTGAAGGCCACTATAGACAAGGAAGCCACTTAATTGTGGTTATAACCCTCTCTCAACTCTATATCTCCGAAACACAAACCTGATAAACAAGTTGAGCACGGTACTACCAGGGACGTGGTGGGGATCAAACTCAGAACCTCTCGCTTATGAAGCGAGCGTTCTACCACTACACCACTACCGCATATAATGATATATATATATATATTTTATTTAATTTTACATATACTCTCATATAAGTATGCGAGCCTATATAATTTTTTAACAGAAAAATATTTTATTTACCTCTTATTCTTTCAAATATATCACTTTTAATGAAATCCAGTTGAGTTGAAAATTGTAAAAATATATTAACAGTGGCCATTATGACAGCATGGTTTCTATGTTTCAAAAACGAGTCCACTATGTTCTACAGTGTAATATATATTAGCATGTAATATATACAGTGTGTGTTTATATATATATATATATATATATATATATATATATATATATATATATATATATATACACACACATATATATGTATATATGTATATTTTATATATTTGTATGTATGTATGTATGTATGTATGTATGTATGTATGTATGTATGTATGTATGTATGTATGTATGTATGTATGTATAAATATACATATACAGTACTGGAATTATTATTATGGATTTTTAAGTTTTTAAATAATAATCAAGTTTTTTACTTCAAACATGATCATCATAGAAAAATTTAGTCACAGATTATATATTCCAGGTATATTAAAGTTTTTAATACTTGGTTCGACCACCTTTAGCAGCTTTCAATGCTTTCACTCTCTTGGGCATGCCCATGATTAAATCACAACATAATTTGGTAATTGTCTCGTTGTGGAACCTGACACGGATTAACCTTTCTACGAGCTGGGATTTTGTAGTGAAAGGAACTTTATGTATTTTGTCCTTCAAAATATCCCATAAATTCTCAAATGGGTTCATATCTGGTGAATTCCCAGGCCATTTGAGCACAGAAAATTCATTCTCTAGGAGCCATGCCTTTGACAACTTACCTGTATGGTATGGAGCACTATCCTGTTATAGTCCTTATCAGTAAACCAATCATGGATTTGAGGAATCAGACATTTCTCTAACACTTCTATATACTTTCTCTGGTTCATCATTCCCTCCACGATATGCAGACTTGTTTCGTAGATAGATATCGCTCTCCATACCATGATCTTTATAGGGAACTTCAATGTTTTCTTAAGACACTCAACCTTGAACTCCTCTCCAGGCCTTCTTATGACTGTCTGTACCCTATCATCAAATACAGCAATTGTTGACTCATCTGAGAATACAAGCTGAAATAAAAAAATGCCTGATAATTATCTCAGAAATCAAAGTAAAAAAATTACATTTATGGTCATGATTTACACCAACTGATATTAGTCAGAAAACATGATGAGTCTTATAATAGGTCTAATAGAAAGCTAAATTAATGATTACCTTGGACCAATCTTCTTCTGTCCAACTTTCATGCTCAACAGCCCAATCATGCCTGGCATGCTTCATTTTGTCTGTGAGTCTTGGCTTTTTCCTTGGTCTGTATGCCTTCATTCCCTTCTCCAACAAGCGATTATTCACTATTTTACGGCTTACATTAATGCCCTGACTTGCTAATTCCATAGATGTCTTTTTGCAAGAACTTCTATCATTGAGGGCCATTACTTTGATTTTTCTCTTAAGTCTAGGGGTAGTTATTCTTTTACGACCACATTTTCCAACTTTTCCAACTTTAACTTTTCTACCTTCATCCAGCTTTCTTTTCACAGTAATAACTGTTTGTGTTGAAATCTTTAATTTTTTAGCTCTTTTTGTTTTAGGCCACAATTCTCTAACAAAACACAGATTTGTCCTTTTTTTCAGGGACTTAGGTCCTTTCTTTTCCCCATCACTTCAAAATTGGTCAAAAATGTCAAATATTTTGCTTAAAAGTTTCTTTATTACTTGTTCAGAACTGAAACCTAATATTTGTAGAATCCAAGTACATACCAGGTACACCTAACACCACAGAGAGTAAAAAGAATGTGAGGCAAACTCAAATTAATATATTTCAGAATTTACGGGTATATTTTAGCAACAGTGCACTATTATGACCCTAAAATGAAAAAACAGATCAAAATGGATTTCATTTA